>NC_135974.1:29458335-29705835 GCF_053455715.1 Rhinoraja longicauda | reverse complement strand
GCCCATTGTATGCTCAAACTCTGTGCTCTGAGTAAGCAGCTTAATAGCTGTGCTGAATTAGCTATCAACATAAACTCATTCTAATGATAATGACCTTTTAATGCATTGCAATAGTGATTGGAGTGGACTTGCCCTTTACGGCATTGCGTATGATCTTTACTTCCACTTTGGAGATACAGCGCGGAAACAGGCCCTTCGGCCCCACCGAGTCCATGCCGACCAGCGATCACCCCGTACACTAGCCCTATCCTACACACACGAGGGAGAATTTACAATTTTTTCCGAAGCCAATTACAATACAATACAATACAATATGTCTTTATTGTCATTGTACAGGGGTACAACGAGATTGGGAATGCGCCTCCTATATGATGCAATAAATGAATGAGCTAATCAGTATAAATTTAAACAACCCAATGAAACAAATTAGAACAGTTTTAAAACAGAGTAATGTGCAAGTAGGTCTGTGCCGATTCACTGTGCGATGTGACCATCCGGCTCAGCAGGACCGGTTCATAGCAGCTATGGCCCTGGCGATGAAGCTGTTCCTGAGTCTGGAGGTGCGGGCGTAGAAGGCCTTGTATCGTCTGCCCGATGGTAGAAGTTCGAACACTATTGCAGGGGTGTGAAGAGTCTTTGTGGATGCTGGTGGCTTTTCTGAGGCATCGTGTGTTGTCGATGCCCTCCAAGGCTGGTAGCTGTGTTCTGATGGTCCTCTGAGCTCTATGGACTACCCGCTGAAGAGCTTTCCTCTCTGCCTCCGTGCAGCTGAGGTACCACACAGGGATGCCATGTCTTAGGATGCTCTCTGTGGTGCAGCGGTGTGGGAGGAAACCGGAGCACCCGGAGAAAACCCTCACGGTCAAAGGGAGAATGTACAAACCCCACACAGATAGGACTCGTTGTCAGGATCGAACTAGGGTCTCGGATGCTTTAAGGCAGCAACTAGGCCACTGTGCCACCCATTATCGAGAATTAATTAATAGTCAAAAGAAAATCAGCAAACAATAACGTGCACTTGCTGTGAAGATGTGAATTTTACTTTAAAACGTGATATTTAAATATTAAATCATCTCTTTCCCACTGCAAGTACTGTATTACTTTTTTGAAAAAAAAAGGCGATCTTTACCCGTTCACGTGAGGTTTACAGGTCAAACGATGATGAATGAAATGGGCCCATTGCAGCGTATGTTTTCGACAGATGCAAAGGAGGTTTGGCTTTGCATTGAAGCATAAATACAGAGCAACTTGAGAGAGAATCAAACCGAGGGACTTTATCTCAATCAAGCAATATCACAGCGAGCTTTATCTTTATAAGAGGCTCACAGAAAATTCAGCTTTAAACTTACATTTTATCAACTGAAATGTATTTTTAAATGAAAGATTCAGCAGTTTCATTAATATCCAAAATACACAATCAGTCCCCTCACGACACCGAGTGCAATTCTAGGCAAGCACGTGTACATTGAGTGTTGACTTGTCGAGGTGGAGTGCAATGCTGGGACATCAATATAAATCCGTCTCTGCAGCAGCAGACGATTCTAACCAGCTACTGCAGTCAAAGCGGCACCAGAGTGTAATACGCCACAACAAAAAAGTTAATGTACTGTAAGCTATTAGAGTACCTCATTCTGCATTTTTGCTTGTATGCTAAATTAGATAGCCATTGAAAATAATTATTTCAATCATCATTCAAATTAGGTACAATTTATATATAATGCTTTAGCTTATGGAGACTCCGTCTGCATATGCACTGAATTATCTCCATTTCGTTTTCTTCTGGCCTCAGTCTTTAATCACCTTGTTTTGGGAGCGTATGATGGAAAAATAAAATCTAAACGATTGAATGTAATGTGCACCACTGACTCGAAGGGCCCTGACTCGTAACGTGTCCATGTTTTCCAGGGATGCTGCCTGACCCGCTGCGTTACTCCTGCACTTTGTGTCTTTTTTAAAAAAAACAAGCCCGTGGACATTCGTGGAAGATCCCAGCAGCCAATTCTGATGTGCAAAGGATAACCCCAGTGTACTGAAGAACCTTCCTCTTGCTGAGATAGCAAACAAACGTGCTGAACAGCTTAATGGTCGTGTTTCTGATTTTGTAATAAAAAGACACAAGGTGCTGGAGTAACTCAGCAGGTCAGGCAGCATCTCTAGAGAGTCTTTTTTTAAATAAATCAGCGTCTTCAGTTGCTTGTTTCTTCCAATTGTAAAGCTCTGGGCTTGGGTAAGGGTATGGACCTCTCATGTTGGAATTTCCAACTACCACATTCAACATCATGCGCTCTTCAAGGTTTCAAGATTACAGATACAGCACGGAAACAGGCCCTTCGGCCCTCCTCATCCGCGCCGACCTGCGATCCCCGCACGTTAACACTATCCTACACACACACTAGGGACAATTTACACTTATACCAAGTCAATTAACCTGTACGTCTTTGGAGTGTGGGAGGAAACCGACGGTAGCGCAGCGGTAGAGTTGCTGCTTTACAGCGAATGCAGCGCCGGAGACTCAGGTTCGATCCTGACTACGGGTGCTGCACTGTAAGGAGTTTGTACGTTCTCCCCGTGACCTGCGTGGGTTTTCTCCGAGATCTTCGGTTTCCTCCCACACTCCAAAGACGTACAGGTATGTAGGTTAATTGGCTGGGTAAATGTAAAAATTGTCCCTAGTGGGTGTAGGATAGTGTTAATGTACGGGGATCACTGGGCGGCACGGACTTGGAGGGCCGAAAAGACCTGTTTCCGGCTGTATAGATATGATATGATGATATGATATGATAAAATTCACACAGTCACGGGGAGAACGCACAAACTCCATACAGACAGCGTCCGTAGCCGGGATCGAACCAGGAACTCCAGCGCAAGCAAGCGCTGTAAGGCAGCAACTCTACCGCTGCGCCACCATGTGGAGCTGAAGTGAATTCAGCGAATTCTGAATGTAACTCCATGTATTCCCACTGGAATGGTGGAACTAAACAATTAACTTCAAATGCTAGATCATATGTTAACCTTGTAGATTACGAGGTACTTATAAAGTAGACAAATGATTTCTTAAAACATCCTCCATGGGTAAAATATTTCTTCAAACTCTGCATTAATGACAGAAATCAATCCAATGTGACACAATGCTGTGTAAGATGGCACACGCGGTCTTAATGGTAACATCTGAGCAATCTGTCTTGTTTTGAGTTTTGGAAAATTCTAGACACGGTATTGAACAAATGATGTGCAAACACATCAAAGAGCTAGTCTGAATCCACCCATTTTACATATCTGTCTGCTTGATTTGCTCATGATGGGAATGACAAACTATTCTTTAAACCCATGACATGTACTTTCAATTTTCTCTTAACTTGAATATGCAACGTTAGTGATGAATGACCATGCAGTGAGAAAAAATACTGGCGTTCAGTGTGTGTATGCAGTTGGTTGAGATGCACCATTCATCTACTGTGGTTGTCTACCTTGGCTTGTTGCACTGCTGATTTACCAGGAGTTAGCAAGCAAGGGAGTCGGCAAGGAAATAACAAAGAGATTACAGCGGCACAGTGTCATAGCGGTAGAATTGCTGCCTTATAGTGCCAGAGACCCAGGTTCAATCCTGACTGTGGGTGCTGTCTGTATGTAGTTTGTACATTTTCCCCGTGAGTGCCTGGGTTTTCCCCCGGATGCTCCGGTTTCCACCCACACTCCAAAGACATCCAGGTTTGTAGGTTAATTGGCTTCTGTGAGCATTGTAAATTGTCCCTAGTGTGTGTAGGATAGTGCTAATGTGCGGGGATCGCTGGTCGGAGTGGAGTCGGTGGACCGAAGGGCCTGTTTCCGCACTGTATCTCTAAACTAAACTAAACTTATCTAAACTAAACTAAACTAAACTAAACTAAACCAAAGATAGCTGCATCTAGATAAACAGCACATGCTCAGACCCCCTCTCTGCATTATTACAACAAAGGTTATTACAATTGTGATGAAATAAAATTGACCTGATTCAGCAAATATTCTGTACGTGTATTTTTGGACGTGTGAATGAATAGAAATCTTCACAGTTGGAAAAACGCCAATTGCAGGCAAATAGAAGTAACTCGGGTAGACATCTTGGTCAGCATAGACAGCTTGGGCTGAATGGCCTGTTTCCATGCTGTATAATTCGATGAGAACAATGAAAAAGGAATTGGACTGGTACCATAATTTGAGGGGGGAAACAAGACAATTATTTCGAATGTTTTGAAAGCTAATCCCAAACGTTTTTGCAGTTGAGAATAAAGATAAATGCATTCCTAGCTATTTTGGGCCCTACAAATTTTGAACTTCTTTAAGGTCTAGTTGCACAAAAGAAATGAGTGGATTTTGTGAAGTTTGGTTTATCGAAGATGTTATTGCATGTGCTACTGATACAGGGATTGCATCAGATCAACAGGATGGGCAGCATGGTGGCGCAGCGGTAGAGTTGCTGCCTTACGGCGCCAGTGACCCTGGTTCGATTCTGACTACGGGTGCTGTCTGTACGACGTTTGTACGTTCTCCCCGTGACCGCGTGGGGTTTTCTCCAAGACCTTCGGTTTCCATCCACAAGGACCCGTAGGTTAATTGGCTTGGGATAAATGTCAATTTTCCCTCGTGTATGTGTGATAGCGTTCTTCTTCTTATCGAGTCCACATCACAAGATTAGAAATTGTTCAGCCAGATCTGAACACACTTCTGGGCATCTGCATATAATGGGGTCTTGTGCTTCTTCTGCGTGGTGGTGGAAAGATTGGTGGAAACTGGGCCACGACGTGAGCTCTCTTTCCTTGACCCCACGTTAGTGTTATTGTTTTGATGGCGATCGGTTCGATGACGTTGAGCTTGGCGGTGGTAAGCTTCAACGTTGAGCTGCAGGAGCGCTAAACCTCGACAGTTGGCGGCTTCTGACGGTGCCGCCTGGCCTGGGGGGGCACGGCGTTTTGCGGTCTGCAGACGTGGCAAAGACATTAGTTTCGCTTTAAGGGCTTATGAGCCTGTGGGCTTACTCGTGGGGGAGGCCGCGTAGAGGCTGTCTTTGTCAGTGCCTCCTGCGAGTGTGGGGACCCAACACAGACAGTGGAGCACGTAGTCACCAGTTGCCCCAAATACCGGCCACCGAATGGTGAACCAGGTCTGATTGACCTGGACGATGACACGTTGGTCTGACTCGCCTCAACGGGGCTGCAGGTCTAAAAGACATACGACAGAAGAAGAGGAAGTGTTATTGTGTGGGGGTCGCTGGTTGGCGCGGACTTGATGGGCCGAACGGCCTGTTTCTGTGCTGCACCTCTAAACTAAACAAAACCAAACAAGGATAATTCACAATGAGACACCCAATGGAATGTCCAGGAGGTATCATCCCACAGTCATCGGTCACTCTTGGAGAAAAGATATTGTCTGAAGTGGAATCCAAAATAAAAAGGTCAACAACGCATCTCCATTTCTAGGTCAGAACGTTTCTTTGGAAGGCAAAATAATAGTAGATATTGTTGTACTGCAGTTCGCTGAAACACCGATGTGGAGAATTAACAGGTTGGTACAAGATGCAATTTGAAAGGTGAACATTATATTGGCTTTCGTTATACAGGAGATTGACACACGAGGGTATAAGGAAGTCTTTTTTGCAGTTGCAGAGAGCGATGTTGAAACCATACTGGGAGTGCAGTGTGCAAGTATATTTAACTACGGATAATTCCGTCAGGAAAAAAATAGCATGCTGTAGATGTAATCCAATGCAGCTTCACTCATTTGTTTCCAGCGCTCAATTATCCTTGGAGGAGAAATTAGTGGATTTCTTTACGCGCTGGAGTCTGGAAGGAACAGAAGAGTTCGCAGGGAAACATAAGATTCTGAAAGAGATTAGCAGTGCAGATGCTGGGAGCCAGGTTGGTTTTGTTACCTCCCGGTTGCTAAGCACTTTAATTCTCCTTCCCATTCCTACACAGAACTTTCTGTCCTCGGTCTCCTCCATTGTCAGAGTGAGGCTAAACGCAAATTGGAGGAACAGCATCTCATATTTCGCTTGGGCAGCTCACAGCTCGGTGGTGTGACTCATGATTTCTCTAACTTCAGGTAACCCTCTCCCTCTCTCTCTATCCCTCCCCCACCCAAGTTGCACTAGCTTCTTGTTTTCAGCCAACACCTTACAATGGTCTGTTTCCTTTGTTATCTTTTTGAATATCTTTTATTCATTGTTCTTTATCTCTCTACATCATTGTCTGTATCTCTCGTTCCCCTTATCCTTAACCAGTCTGAAGAAGGTTCTCGACCCGAAACGTCACCCATCCCTTCTCTCCAGAGATGCTGCCTGTCCCGCTGAGTTACTCCAGCTTTTTGTGCCTATCTTTTGTTTTTGTTAGAGATGTGGACTTAATCTCAGGCCATGAGGTTAGCCATTTCGGACTACAATGACAAGAACATTCTGTCCTCAGAAGGTTGTCCAGTTTGGGAATTCTTTGTTCACTGGGGCTGTTAATGATATAAACTCCTGACACAAGGAGAATTTTCAAATGTACTAGACGGGCGTGGACCAGTTGGTTCTAAACCTCTCCTGTGGGGCCTGGCAATCCTCCATCTAAACCTCTCCCTTGGGCCCGGCTACCCTCCCCCAACTGACGACCCGTGGACCTGTTGCCAGCCGGGGAGTGTTCCCCGGGGCCGGGGACGGGCGAGAGGGGAGAGGAAAGGGGAGAGGGAGCCACTCAATTAAAAATAAGACAATTAACCTCACTGTTGCCTTCTCAACTGGTACATGACATGACAGGCAACTCCACAGTATATAAGTTCCAGTTAATGATATAGTATTGAAGTATTTAACAACAGGTGCTCAACCATAAGTAAAGAACGTCCATCTTCTAACACATAAATAGAGTACCAGTAATACGCTCATTTAGATGGCGATTTAAAAAAAAAAAATATTTTTTAGAGATACAGCGCGGAAACAGGCCCTTCGGCCCACCGGGTCCGCGCCGCCCAGCGATCCCCGCACACTAACACTATCCTACACACACTAGGGACAATTTTTTAAAAACATTTGTCCAGCCAATTAACCTACATACCTGTACGTCTTTGGAGTGTGGGAGGAAACCGACGATCTCGGAGAAAACCCATGCAGGTCACGGGGAGAACGTACAAACTCCGTACAGACGGCGCTCGTAGTCAGGATCGAACCTGAGTCTCAGGCGCTGCATTCGCTGTAAGGCAGCAACTCTACCGCTGCGCCACCGTGCCGCCCTAAATGTCAATGGTTCCATTAAAGGCCGATTCAGCCAATAATGTTCTTCAATAGACTCGTACCGGGGCAGCGTGAAGTTTTAGAATTTGGACTTTAGAGACACAGCTAGGAAACAGGCCCTTCAGCCCCTCCGAATCCGCGCCGACCAGCGACTACCCCATGCAGTAACACCATCCTACACATTAGGGACAATTTACAATTTACAGAAGCCAATTTACCGATAAACCTGGATGTCTTTTGAGTGTGGGGGGATACCGGAGCACCCGGAGAAAGCCCACAGGGAGAACGTACAAACTCTGTACAGACAGCACCCGTAGTCAGGATCGAACTCGGGTCTCTGGCGCTGTAAGGCAGCAACTCTAGCGCCGCGCCACCGTGCCGCACTTCTGAAGCTGCTGAAACCTTCCATTTGTTGACATTCATTTGCGGCAATCTTTTGCGTCCCAGATTAAAATTATTACGTATTCGGAAAGATACATTTTGTCAGGAACAGCTAGCATAAATGAGCAAAATGCCAATTGTATTTTTGTTCGCTGCAATAAAAACGTTTGCCTGTTAAGGGGAAGGGGTCGACGGAGTGCATGTGACATTTCAGAGTGCGGTAAGGTGTACTGCTCTTGGAAGTTAATGTAATGGGATATTACTTCTCATTTCCTTGCAGCCACAGCCTGGAGTCCCAGGAGCATGGTGTCTGCCTGATGCCACGGTTAAGTGCATCACACAGCTGAATGAGAATGTGGAGTAGAGGCCGAGCCTGTAAAATAGGTAGGACAAGGAATAAAGGTTGCAACGAGAGAGCTCGAGAAGCTAGGATTAAAAAGAAATTGCAGGACATTACTCCTCTCCTTGAGCCATGGCTCAGAGAATGATATGAGCTTCTGTGCACAGTAAGCCTGGCACCAGTGCAGGAGAATCGCCTCAGAAAGGTATTCTCCGTCGAATGTGGAAAGCTCTAAGAGGACCTTCCAAGGTAGATGAGGAGGAATTTCTTTGGTCAGAGGGTGGTGAATCTGTGGAATACATTGCCACAGATGGCTGTGGAGGCCGTCAATGGATATTTTTAAGGAAGAAATAGATAGATTCTTGATTAGTGCGGGTGTCAGGGGTTATGGGGAGAATGCAGGGGAATGGGGTTGGGAGGGAGAGATAGATCAGCCATCATTGAATGGCAGAGTAGACTTGATGGGCCGAATGGCCTAATTCTTCTCTTAAAACCTATGAACGTGAACTTATGTTTAGAGGCTATTTCTCCAAGGTAAACATTCCAGGAACTTGTAATGGAATGGGATAAGAAAAAAAAAATCTTCATGCAAGCATTTGTTAATTTTTGGAATTCTCCACTTCAGAAAGCCAATTTCATTGAATAAATGTCAAAGTAATATATTAATTTGCCTAGATAATTCTCTCTGGTTAGTGCTGCTGAACCTGTTACAGATTCCAGATCCAAAATTTGGTTCTCTTAAATTCAATGCAGTGGAATTTTCAGAAGTCACATGAAAAAAGATCTTTCATGCAAAACACAAATCGCTGGAGGTATTAATTGGGTCTGGCAGCATCTGTTTTGGGTCTGGACCATCCCGAAGACCGAAGATGGGGGGGCCCGACCCAAAATGCTGCAGATCCATTCCCTCCTTAGATTCTGTCTGACCCACTGAGTTCCTCCAGCACTTAGTGTTGTGCTCAAGATTCCAACATCCAAAGTTTCTTGTGACTCCGGTGGCTGCTATATAATGCGATAGAATACAATATAATATACAATACAATGCCACCAAGCAAGGATGAATTTATAGGGGATGGCTTTTAAGGTAATCAAAGGATGTGGGAACTGAGTGAATGGCTAACTTGAGGTAATGATTAGGAGGTTCTCCTGTTGTGTGGGTGGAATAGACCACAAGGGGTCAAATCATATACATCTGCTCACACAATTAGTATAAGAAAATAACTGCAGATGCTGGTACAAATCGAAGGTATTTATTCACAAAGTGCTGGAGTAACTCAGCAGGTCGGGCAGCATCTCGGGAGAGAAGGAATGGGTGACGTTTCGGGTCGAGACCCTTCTTCAGACTCGACCCGAAACGTTACCCATTCCTTCTCTCCCGAGATGCTGCCCGACCTGCTGAGTTACTCCAGCACTTTGTGAATGAATATCTGCTCACACAATATTCTCTTGTACTATTGTTGATTTATAAATAATGCATGATTTCTGGGGCAGCCATAGGGAGAAAAATCCAGAAACTCACTTGTAATACAAATATAAAATGTTTGTAAAACATCAAAGTGTTGACCGATAAATACTGCAGGAAGATTAGGGTAAGTCGGAGACTTACATCGCATGGGTGATATGCTAAAATATGGTTTAATACAAGAGAACACACCGTGGCGCAGCGGTAGAGTTGCTGCCTCACAGCGCCAGAGACCCGGGTTCAATCCTGACTACAGGTGCTGCCTGTATGGAGTTTGTACATTCTCCCCATGACCGTGCCCCCACACTCCAAAGATGCACAGGTTTTTGAGGTTAATTGGCTTAGTGAAATTGTAAACTTTCCCTCGTGTGTGTAGGATAGTGTCAGTATGCGGGGATCGCTGGTCGGCGCAGACACGGTGGGCCAAAGGGCCTGTTTCTGCACTGTATCTCTAAACTCAACTCACTTCTAAACTAAACTGAAGTATGCGCATGTGTGGGTCTCTCGGGCGGGCGAGGCCTGCGGAATCAGCGATAATTTCCAGACGCTTTGAAGATGTGTGTAGGAGCCATTTTGCAGTTATTAGTTATTTTTGCTTATTAATATCATTACCTTGTATCCTGCTGTAGTTTGGACACTATAGAGTTAATGCAATGCTTACGTAGGGGATGGGTGGAGCTAGAGTATGGGTTGTTGTGTACTTGTGGGGGAGAGAGTGGGTGTGAGCCAGGGAGGTGCTGACAGAGGGTCAGCCAGAGACACCGCCAAAAGATTTATTAGCCAAGATTAATACAAACCACAAAGTTATATCTGGCAATTCGTATCGATCGCATAGACTGTGGTAAGATATGGAATTTTACCTAGCAAATCAATAACCAGTCGATGACAAGAGATATGCCAATAGGTTTATTGCACCTTCAAATCAAGAAGACTAACTATCAAATGTCGAAGAGGATCTCTGTTATTATTTGTTCGAGTCATTACGCTTATCGCTCACCCAGTCTATGCAAATGGCAGCTTGGGAGCTAATTGATAGACGAGAAGCTGGCCGTTACATCGCGTATTACAGAAATGAGTTGCTTAAAGCTTAAATAAAGTTTAAGTAAATTGGAATTCTCATTTGCCTCACAACAATTTAAGCAACTCAATCTCAGAAGTTAAGCAGCGTGACATCGAGATGGAGAAACTATTGAAACCACAACACTTGGATCTGGATCCCAACTCACCTACTGCAGCAAAGGAATGGAAGCACTGGCTTTGTACACTAAATGACTTCTTTGATGAGTGTAGCGACAATGCACCAGACAAATTCAGGACATTAAAAAGCTCTGTCTCTTATGATGTATATGATTACATAGAGGAATGTACAACTTATGATTCTGCTATTGATGTACTCTTCGTTAAGACACCCAATGTAATATTTGCTCGACACCTCCTTGCTACTCGTAAACAAAAACCTGGTGAGTCACTTGATGAGTTTTTACAAGAACTTCAAAGATTTAGTAAAGACTGTGCCTTCAAAGCAGTTGCAGCTGATCAATATCGACAGGAACTTATTCGAGACTCGTTTATCAATGGTCTGGCATCGCCTTTAATACGACAGAGACTGTTAGAAAACAAAACCTTGGATTTACAGTCAGCTTACAATCAAGCTTACTCATTAGACTTGGCTCAGAGAAATTCAGATGCTTATGGCTCATCTAATGTGTATTCTGCTGCAACTACTACACAAGAATCTCACCCAAGTACTAACATGGAGCAAGCTGAAACAATTTCTACTGATAAATGTGCCCTTGCTGCAGCATATACTTATCCAGAAAGGAAGTGCTACTTTTGCGGAGGTAATATTCATAATAGAGAGATATGTCCTGCTCGAGAGGCAACTTGTAATAGTTGTGGCAAGAAGGGACATTATTCTAGAGTATTACAAGTCCAAAGCAACTACTAAAAGTGTGACTGCTGCCATGTATAAGCCTTCTTTATGTGCAATTACAGCTGCATTCCCTCAGAGCTTGTCTCACGCAGCTACAACGGTATCCATCAATGGCCACACACTTAATGTACTACTTGATTCTGACAGTTCAGAAAGTTTTATAAGTGAACAAGTTGTGCCTCGACTAAATCTAACTATAATTCCTTCAAATAGAGAAATCCCGATGGCTCTGACATCTCTCAATGCTCAAATTATTGGATCTTGTATTGTAGACTTTATTTTGAACAAAACTGGTTATAAATCTGTATGTCTTGGTATTTTGGAAAATTTGTGTAGCGATATAATTCTAGGTCAGGATTTTCAGAAACAGCACAGATCACTTCAAATAATATATGAAGGAACTATGCCTGATCTTGTGTTGTCAAAGCCACCAGTACTGTGTGTTTTTTCTGCTGCATCTGTTGAATGTTCTTCATTATTCGCTAATTTATCCTCGAAGTGCAAGCCAATTGCTACAAAATCAAGACATTTTAGTAAAGATGACAAATCTTTATCAACACAGAAGTAACTAATCTTTTACGAGAAGGTATCATGGAGCCCAGCTCTTCCCCTTGGAGGGCACAAGTTGTTGTGGTTAAGGACCCCTTGGGGAGACATAGAAAGAGACTCTGCATTGATTACTCTCAAACTATAAACCAGTTCACGGAGCTTGATGCATATCCATTACCTCGTATAGAAGATATTATCAATACATTAGCTAAGTATAAGGTATTCTCTACTTTTGACCTAAAAAGTGCTTACTACCAAATTCCCTTGACAGAATCAGAAAATAAATACACTGCGTTTGAAGCAAATGGATAATGATACCACTACTGCAGAGTTCCTTTTGGTGTAACTAATGGTGTGGCAGTTTTTCCGAGAGAGATGGACAAACTTGGTGAACAGGAAAACCTTAAAGATACTTTCCCTTATCTTGATAATATAACTATTGCAGGAAAAGACCAAGCTGAACATGACAAAAATGTACAACGGTTTTTAGAAGTTGTACATTCTAAAAATCTAACATTAAATGAGGCTAAGTCAATAATATCAGTGTCATCAATTAATATTCTTGGTTATTGGGTTGGAAATGATATGATCAAGCCTGATCCAGAAAGACTCCACCCACTCCAAGAGATACCTGTTCCAGCAACATTAAACTCTCTACGAAGGGTTCTTGGCATGTTTGCATATTATGCTAAATGGATACCAAATTTCTCTGATAAAATTCAACCTTTCATTAGAGCAAAATCTTTCCCCCTTGACTCTACAGCAATTGGTGCCTTTACTTCTTTAAAGAAACAATTAGAATCTGCAACATTACACGCCATCGATGAGGATCTCCCCTTTGTTGTTGAATGTGATGCCTCTGATTTAGCAGTACCAGCAACATTAAATCAAGGAGAACGACCAGTGGCTTTCATGTCTCGTACTCTCCAAGGTAGTGAATTGCATTACCTATCGTCGAAAAGGAAGCTACAGCAATTATTGAAGCAGTGAGAAAATGGAGTCATTTCCTTGCTCGCCAGCACTTCACTTTGATAACAGATCAGCGTTCAGTAGCTTTTATACTAGATAATCGGAAGCGAACGAAGATTAAAAACAGTAAAATTCATGAATGGAGGATTGAATTATCTGCATATAGTTATTCAATTGAGTAAGGATAATGTTGCTCCGGATGCATTAACTCGAGCATTTTGTGCCTCTGTTCATTCTTCTGCACTCACTGATCTTCACAATGGGCTGTGTCATCCTGGAGTCATTCGTATGTTACATTATGTTCGTTCCAAAAACTTACCTTTCTCTACAGAAGATGTGAAGATGACGTGTGCTTCATGTAGAATCTGTGCTGAATTAAAACCAAGGTTTTTCCGTCCTGAAGAAGGAAGATTGATCAAAGCTACTCAACCTATGGAACGTTTGAGTATTGACTTCAAAGGGCCTTTACCATCCTCCTCTCAAAATGTTTATATACTTACCATAGTTGATGAATATTCGAGTTTCCATTTGCCTTTCCTTGTCCAAATATGTCAGCTGCTACGGTTATCAAATGTTTAGATCAACTGTTTTCATTCTGTGGATTTCCAAGTTACATACATTCTGATAGGGGCACCTCATTCATGTCAAAAGATTTAAAGGACTACCTTTCTAATAGAGGAATTGCAACAAGTAAAACAACACCATATCATCCTATTGGAAATGGTCAGGTTGAGAGGTATAACGGAATCATTTGGAAAGCAGTGAAACTGGCTTTAAAGTCAAATGACATACCAGATCGGCAGTGGGAATGTGTTCTACCAGATGCATTACACTCCATCAGATCTCTACTGTCAACCTCTACCAATACTACTCCACACGAGCGGTTCTTTAACTTCAAACGGCGTTCTTCTAGTGGTACTTCTCTGCCATCATGGTTGACTAGCCCTGGGCCTGTGTTGCTTCGTCGGTATGTCCGATCAAATAAGAATGAGCCCTTTGTTGATGAAGTTGAACTGACTGATGTCAACCCTTCTTATGCAACTATCAAGTATCAGGATGGACGTCAGTCAACTGTCTCACTTCGTGACCTTGCACCATGTCCATCTTCTCCATCAGCTCCATCACTCCTTGATAATATTAATCGAGAACTTCCTTCAACACTCCCATCATCCCCTGTGAAAACTTCTATAAGTAATTCTAAAATTGAAAATGTAAATAACAATGTGAGTGAAGTTGATGACCAAGCAATATATGTCCCACCAGCTATTGAAGCACCATTGTCTCCAGATGCTCCGGTGCTGCGACGGTCATCAAGACACACTAAACCCCCTGACCGTCTCAACTTATAAATAGGAGGGGACAATGAAATGTGCACATGTGCGGGACTCTCGGGCGGGCGAGGCCTGCGGAATCAGCAATAATTTCCAGACGCTTTGAAGATGTGTATTACAGAAATGAGTTGCTTAAAGCATAAAATAAAGTTGAAGTGAATTGGAATTTTCATTTGCCTCACAACATAAACTAAACAGTTTAATCTCCCTTTCCCAGTTGTCATCTGTGAAGCCAACCAGGTGGGGAATGGGGTTCATTTGAAGTAGCATTAGCACCACCCCTTTATGTCCAAAACTGTCATATGCTGGCGGGACTGTCATATCCTGAAAGACTGGGGCGGCTAGGCTTGTATACACTGGAATTTAGAAGGATGAGAGGGGATCTTATTGAAACGTATAAGATTATTAAGGGGTTGGACACGTTAGAGGCAGAAAACATGTTCTCAATGTTGGGGGAGTCCAGAACAAGGGCCCACAGTTTAAGTATAAGGGGTAGGCCATTTAGAACCGAGATGAGGAAAAACCTTTTCAGTCAGAGAGTTGTGAATCTGTGGAATTCTCTGCCTCAGAAAGCAGTGGAGGCCAATTCTCTGAATGCATTCAAGAGAGAGCTAGATAGAGCTCTTAAGGATAGCGGAGTCAGGGGGTATGGGGAGAAGGCAGGAACGGGGTACTGATTGAGAATGATCAGCCATGATCACATTGAATGGTGGTGCTGGCTCGAAGGGCCGAATGGCCTCTTCCTGCACCTATTGTCTAAACCTGTCATGCGTTCCAGGCCTTGGGTAAAACTACATCTGTCATAATAACTATCTCATCCAATGGTCTTAAAATCCCTTCTCTGTAAATCTTCCCTTCATCCTCTCCAGCTTGACAGCATCTCTCCTCCAACATGGTGACCAAAACTGACCACAATACTCTGAAGAAGGGTCTCGACCCGAAACGCCACCCATTCCTTCTCTCCAGAGATGCTGCCTGACCCGTCGAGTTACTCCAGTACCTTGTGTCTCCCTTTGGTATAACCCAGCATCTGCAGTTCCTTTCGATCTGAAGGGGGGGTCTGGACCTAAAATGTCACCCATCCTGTTTCTCCAGAGATGCTGCCTGACCCACTGAGTTACTCCACCATTTTGTGTCTATCTTCGGTGTAAACCAGCATCGGCAGTTAACTTTCTCCAAACCTGTACCGAAGATGTCATCGGGCCCTGTGGCCTCTTGCACGTCACCTTCTGATGAGTGCTGGAGGTGGGACTCGGATGAGTGCAAAGTCAGCACGGGATGCAGGACCTTGGTTTGTGTGGGAGAGACACACAGGGCACGAAGTCAGGATCGAACCCGGGTCACTGCCGCTGTGAGGCAGCGACTCTGCCACTGTGCCACCGTGCCGCCCGAGTTTCTTACTGGAGCCAGGGCCCCAGTAAGTGGAAAGGGAGTATGGCAAACATTAGCTTTATGAGCCAGCCACTCAACCATAGGATTTCCAAATGGTTAAATAATGGATCATCAGAGTTTGGTGGTAAGAATAGGAAGGCAGATTATTATTTGAATGGTGTCAAGTTAGGAAAAGGGGACGTACAACGTGATCTGGGTGTCTTAGTGCATCAGTCACTGAAAGGAAGCATGCAGGTACAGCAGGCAGTGAAGAAAGCCAATGGAATGTTGGCCTTCATAACAAGAGGAGTTGAGTATAGGAGCAAAGAGGTCCTTCTGCAGTTGTACAGGGCCTGCACCGCACCTGGAGTATTGTGTGCAGTTTTGGTCTCCAAATTTGAGGAAGGATATTCTTGCTATTGAGGGCGTGCAGCGTAGGTTTACTAGGTTAATTCCCGGAATGGCGGGACTGTCATATGTTGAAAGACTGGAGCGACTAGGTTTGTATACACTGGAATTTAGAAGGATGAGAGGGGATCTTATCGAAACGTATAAGATTATTAAGGGGTTGGACATGTTAGAGGCAGGAAACATGTTTCCAATGTTGGGGGAGTCCAGAACCAGGGGCCACAGTTTAAGAATAAGGGGTAGGCCATTTAGAACAGAGAAGAGGAAAAACTTTTTTAGTCAGAGAGTTGTGAATCTGTGGAATTCTCTGCCTCAGAGGGCAGTGGAGGCCAATTCTCTGAATACATTCAAGAGAGAGCTAGATAGAGCTCGTAAGGATAGCGGAGTCAGGGGGTATGGGGAGAAAGCAGGAACGGGGTACTGATTGAGAATGATCAGCCATGATCACATTGAATGGCGGTGCTGGCTCGAAGGGCCGAATGGCCTACTCCTGCACCTATTGTCTATTGTCTATTGTCTATTTACTCTAGGTCCTCGCTGTTAACCTTGAGCTGGCTCCCCTTAGTTTCCTTTGTTCTATATAAAACCGTAACCTAGCCCATCTTCCCACCTAGCCATAAATAAATTCCCAGTTCCTTTTTATAAGCTGAAGACCAAAATTGCACTCTATTCCGAGTCTGGTTTAAACGAGATTTTAATCTAAATAAGCACATCCCCCCCACTGCTTTTCATTCACCCTGCTCTAAAAATGATGTTGCAAAGCTTTCCTCTGCTTTCTTTTATTCTTTTGTAACTTCAAGAACAGGCAGAGTCATGTTGTCAGGGCAACAGCAGAAATCAGTATGAAGGGAGTGGTGCTCTATCAATCTTCGATGGTGTGTTGTCTGCCAACCCTCGACAATCAGTTAAGAGTCCGACAAACAATGGAAGGCCGTCCATCTATTCAAGCCAGCGACTAAGAGACAGCGAGTTATTGAGTCATACAGTGAGAAACTTGAGCGGCACGGTGGCGCAACGGTAGAGTTGCTGCCTCACAGCACCAGAGACCCAGGATCGATCCTGACTACGGGTGCTAGTCTGTACGGAGTTTGTACGTTCTCCCCGTGACCCTCCTCCCACCCTCCAAAGGCTTACGGGTTTGTAGGATAATTGGCGTCGGTAAATTGTAACTTTCCCCCCCCAATGTGCAGGACAGTGCCCGTGTACAGAGATCACTGGTCTGCACGGACTCGGTTGGGCCGAAGGGCCTGTTTCCGTGCTGTGTCTCTAAACTATATCCAAACAGACTCTTCAGCCCAGCTCATCCAAGCCGAACCAAGATGCCTCATCTCGGCGAGTTGCCTTTGCCCGCATTTGGCTCATGTACCTGCCCCGTCCATGTACCTGTCCAAATACCTTTTTCATGTTGTTTAGGTTAGTTTAGAGATACAGCGCGGAAACAGGTTCTTCGGCTCACCGAGTCCGCACCGACCACCGATCCCCGCACATTAACACTATCCTACACACCAGGGACAATTTACATTTATACCAAGTGAACAAACCCAAGCCAATTAATCTACAAACCTATATGTCTTTGGAGTGTGGGAGGAAACCGAAGATCTTGGAGAAACTCACGCAGCTCACGGGGAGAACGTACAAACTCCGTACAGACAGCACCCGTAGTCGGGATCGAACCCGGGTCTCTGGCACTGCAAGCGTGTAAGGTAGCAACTCTACCGCTGTGCCACCGTGCCGCCCTTTATTGGACCGGCCTTAACTACTACCTCACCAAACCCACTACCCACAGTTTGAAAATGCTGGTCCCCAATTTCCTATTAAATCTTTCCCTCTCACCTTAAACCTGCTCTTTGTGTCAACCTTCGGTATAAACCAGCATCTTCCGACACTCCTCTTTGTTTTTCTTTCTTTTGTGCACACTGTCCTGGCCTTTTCTCACTCATGCTCTGGAATTGCCACCTCCCAACTTTGATTTTCCTTCTATTCAACCCCAAATCTGTTCCCTTTCACTCCCTCGCCCATCCATCTGATCCTGGCCCTCATGTCCATCTACGGCAACATCTTCCTGTCAAATCTTTCAGTCAATATAAACCTGTTACTTTCATTCCAGACCACATGGCCTGATGTTTATCCCCTTCAGAAACAATCACAAGAAGACTTGTCTCTCACTAAACCAGCCCACACCAGTGTGCTCATCACACCGATAACAAGGATGCCAATATTAATTAACGAGTAGTGTCTGCTGGCAAAATAACAACACAACTCGGGAGAAGAAATCAGGAGGAGATAAGACTTTGCCTTCCATCACAGTGAGGGTATGCCTAGAGCAATCACTGTGATGGCTGTTTGTGTAAAAATTGTGTAAAAAAATTGTATCTGTGTGTCCTGTGCTTTTTGTTGTCTACTGCCGGACCCTGACGTGAGAGGACGCTGGCGCTGTTTATTCGCCGCTTCTCCGTTAGGATAGTTTGTCTGTTTGTTTTTATGTTTGATTGTTTATGTAAGCGCTTTGAGCTTCTGGAAAGGCGCTATATAAAATAAATGCTTATTATTATTATTATTATTATAACTCTGTGAAGCAATGCAGAATATCCCTGAGTTAGGGATATAGGTGATGTTTCGGGTCGAGACCCTTCTTCTCGACCCAAAGCATCACCTGCTCCTTTTCTCCAGAGATGCTGCCTTTCCCGCTAAGTGACTCCAGCATTTTGTGTCTACCTTCGGTTTAAACCTACATCCGCAGCACCTTCCTACACTTCCCTGAGTTAGGTTCAGGGTATTGGAGTGTGGGGGAGGAGTGGTGGTGGGGATGCATTTTATTTGTACTGTTAATTTTGTTTTCAGTCTAGGAATGTGCTGAGGAGGCATTTAATATTCTGCCTGAATTCATGTCAACCATCATCAGTGTACTTGCATCAGGATCTGTGGATGGACCCATCAAGACTCACAAACTCATGTCAACCATCATCAGTGAGTGCACTTGCATCAGGATCTGTGGATGGACTCATCAAGACTCACAAACTCAACCATGGAAAGCCTGGGGTCAATTTTCAGAAATCTGAAGAATAAAAGCTGGCTCCATGAACAGAGGTTCAGGCCTCTGGTACATTGGTGGAGCAAGTGCCAGGTCATTATCCATGCACAAATATATCTTCCATTGTGCCGTGAACTGCAAATTGAATCCATTGACACCGTACTGCAGTCCGCATGAAAAATTGCAACAGTATTTTTTAATCTAAATGAAGACGAAAATACAATGCAATGCAATTGAACATAGACTATGGATCAGTACCGCACAGTAACAAGCCCGTTGGACCATAATATCTGTTGTTGAACATGATGCCAAGCGGTGATTAGTAATGGTGTCTGTGGTTATGGGGAGAAGGTAGGAGAGTGGGGTTGAGAGGGAAAGATAGATCAGCCATGATTCAATGGTGGAGTAGACTTGATGGGCCGAATGGCCTAATTCTGCTCCGATAACTTATGAAGACCATTTTTCTATCCACTTGCTCATGATCCATATCCTTCTGCTTCCTGCATATCCATATGCCTGTCTGAAGAAGGGTCATGACTCCTGAAATGGCACCTCTTCATGTTCTCCAGAGCTGCTGCTTGACCCATAGAGTAACTCCAGCACTCGGTGTCTTTTTTTAATTAAACCATCATCTGCAGTTCCTAGTGTCTGCATTTGCCTGTCCAAAAGTCTCTTAAATGTGACCATTGTATCTGCCTCAACCATCAACCCCATCAATGCGTTCCAAGCAAAGATACTAGAGGAGCAAGATGAACCACTCCGTTGAAATCGCCTATACTGAAGTGTAGTACGCAAAGGGGCGTAACATTCGCCATTTTAGTAGGCAAAACCCGCCGTTCGCCAAGCCTCTCATAGTGTAATCAGTGTATTGGGGGAACAGTATGTGTGATGATACCATAAAAATGCAGAATATGTCTCATTTATCAATTCACAGATTTTTGTTATTTAAAAAAAAATGTTTCTGCAAGTTTCTGCATACTAAAATGGCGCCATGACATACCAAGGTTTTTAGCGTCGAGTGGTCTATCTTGCTCTGCTCAATTATCTTTGGTTCCAGGCACCCGACACCCTCTGGGTAAAAAAAAAATTGCCGCCCACACAGTTCCTTTAAACTTTGCCCCTTAAAGTGATATCCTCTTGCATTTGATTTTCCCATCCTGGGAAAAAGGTTCTGACTGTCTACCCTATCTATGCCTCTCATCATTTTATAAACTTCTCTCAGGACTCCCCGCAACCTCAGGCATTCCAGAGAAGACTCCAAGTGCAGCAATAACTCAATGGGCCAGGCAGCATCTCTTAGTTACTCTGGCACCTTGTGTATTAGTAATGTGCTCCGTTTTCAATGGCAAGCCTCCACAAAATGAGCATTACTTTAGATGGTCCAGCAAGTTATTTGCAACCAGTAGTTAATTTCTCCATCAGAGAACCATTGTTATGCTATTCTTTCCTTGCTATTTCACTGCCGGCCAAGCTTCTTCTGACAGCAATATGCTATCAATTCATTTGCACACAATAATCTTAATGTTACTGTCTACATATAGGCTTTTTTCTCTTCCATTAATATTCCTTTTTCTGGCTTCACAATTTGCACCTCTTCTATCCTTATTTCACACCTTTTGTCTTTTCATCTCTGGCCTTCGTTCAAACAACCTCACCCCCCCGGCTTTATCCACCTATCGTTAAACTTTGACCTCTCTTCCAGCTTTCTACCCCCCCCCCCCCCCCCATCCCCACCACCACAATCAGTCTGGAGATGAAGAAGTGCCCTGACCCATAAACATCACCTATCCGTGTTCTCAAGAAATGCTGGATGACCCGCTGAGTTACTCCAGCACTTTGTGTTTTTGTTCCTGTAAACTTGCATCTGTAGTTCCTTGTATCTCCTTAGATGCTCTAGGTTAGTTCTTCTGTCCTAGAGAGCAAGTAATCAGTTATACCCTGTACAGTGGCAATGGCTGTCATTCTAATCAAGTTATATTTACCCAAATAGCCCAATTTAAAACTGTACGGTGGTGCAGCAGTAGAGTTGCTGCCTTACAGCGCCAGCGACCCGGGTCCGATCCTCGCTACAGGTGCTGTTCGTACGGAGATTGTACCTTCTCCCTTTGACTGCATGGGTTGTCTTTGGGTGCTCTGGTTTTTTCCCACATTACAAAGACGTACAGATTTGTAGGTTAATTGGATTCGTTAAAGATTGTAAATGGCCCCCAGTATGTAGGATAGTGCTAGTGTATGGGGATCATGGGTCGGCGCGGGCCTGGTGAGCCGAAGGGCCTGTTTCCGCGTTGTATCTCTAAACTAAACTAAAAGCAGTAGGTTTTTGCAGAATCACCATCTTTGGACGTTAATTGTCCCATGTGATCAACAATGAGAAAGATGATAAGAGAACGATTCACCTAAACATCAAATAACAGTGATGTTCCAGAGTATGTTTTTGCCACTTTAGTTTTATTTTAGTTTAGCTTAGTTTAGAGAAACAGAGTGGAAACAGGCCCTTCAGACCTCCGAGTTCACTCCGACCAGCGACCCCTGCACATCAACACTATCCTACACACGCGAGGGACAATTTTAAATTTATACCAAGCCAATTAACCTACAATCCTCTACGTCTTTGGAGTGTGGGAAGAAACCGAGGATTTCGGAGAAAACCCACGCAGTTCACGGGGAGAACGTACAAACTCCGTAGAGACTGCGCCCGTAGTCGGGATCGAACCTGCGTCTCTGGTGCTGCAAGGCGGCAACTCTCCTGCCACGCCACCAATGCACGACTATCTTCACACAAGTAAAATCTTAAACAATGTAGAAGCTAAACAGCAAATATTCGCCATAGGCTGATCTTTCACCATTTCTCCTGTTTTGTTTCAACATCTCCTGAAAGAAATAATGCTCAGCTATCGTGATCCCTTTGCAGTTGTTCTGCAGCAGCTCGATTTAATATCTTGCAAGCACTTCATCCCTCTTCCAACAGATTTTGTGCAAACAGAATTTTCAACCAACATAGAGAAAGGTTAGAAAAAATGAGGCGAAGGGACAAATCAATTTGAGTACCAAATAACCTTCTCAGTCCCTACCCCCAACTCTTGGGTGGTGTGGTGGCCCAGTGGTAGAGTTGGTGCCTTACAGCGCCAGAGACCGATCGGGGTTCAATCTTGACATTGGGTGCTGATCTGTACGGAGTTTGTACATTCTCCCTGTGACGCCTTGACCCGAAACGTCACCTATTCCTTCTCTCCCGAGATGCCGCCTGCCCCGCTGAGGTACCCCAGCATTTTGTGTCTACCTTCGATTTAAACCGGCACCTGCAGATTTTTTCCCTGCACATTTTGCCGCTGAGTTACTCCAGCTTTTTGCGTCTATCTTCGATTTAAACCAGCATCTGCAGAGTTCCTTCCTACACGGTGAGTGGTTTAATTTGGATTTGGATTCTTAAAACCCCAAAACTGAAACAGAACCTCCTGTTCAGACCCAGTGGGAGAGTCATTGAAATTTAAGCAGGAATACAAACCAGTATGTGCATAACTAGAATATTGATCTGTGGAGCAGCTCATTACGGCTGACCGGTTCCCGGTGGACTGCTGCTCCACCACCCTCTGCTCTCACTGGGTGTTCGAAGTCTGAGTCTGCACACTGCCTCGCAAATGCCTTGGAGGTCAGGGTCAAAGCAGCTGACTTCTCACTCAATGACTTGCCACGCCTTCCGCCCAGTTTCGCTCCGTTGCTGCTTCGTTTATTATACTTGGCCGGTCCAAAACTCACGACAACGAAAAATCTATTCCTTGGCCCCTACCAAGTTCCGGTCACCTGTCCTTGCTGACCGGGACTGGCTCCCAACCACACAGTTACTGCCAGTTTCAAATGTTTGTCCTCCCGGGAAAGAAAATCCCTCAATCTTGGTGATTTTCACTATAACTTGAAACAGCCTCACAAACAATGGGCGCAGCGTTAGAGTTGCTGCCTTACAGCCCTTGCAGAGGCGGGTTCGATCCCGACTACGGGCGCTGTCTGTACGGTTTGCACCTTCTCCCGGTAACCTGCCTGGGTTTTCTCCGAGATCTCCGGTTTCCTCCCTCACTCTAAAGACGTAGGTTAATTGGCTTGGGTTTGTATACTTGGTATAAGTGTAAATTGTCCCTAGTGTGTGTAGGATAGTGCTAATGTGTGGGGATCGCTGGTCGGTGTCGACTCGGTGGGCCGTAGGGCCTATTTCCGCGCTGTATCTCTAAACTAAACTAAACTAATTATCACTGATCTCCGTGACAAGTCCTACAGCGACTCCAGAGCGTACTAAGCTGAGAGCTGGACGCACTTCACATCAGGCCCTTTGCTTTATCATAAGGTCACAAGTGATGGAAGTAGAATCAGGCCATTTGGCCCATCAAGTCTACTCCGCCATTCAATCATGGCTGATCTATCTCTCCCTCCTAACCCCATTCTCCTGCCTTCTCCCCATAACCCCTGACACCTGCGCTCAACAACACCTGTGCATCACAACGCCAGCTAAATATTTATTCTGCCAACCTTCGTTAAGAAGGTCAAGTCCAGCTGAAATGTAGAAACAAGGAACTGCGGATGCTGGTTTACACCAAAGGTAGACACAAATGGTGGGGTAACGCTGGGCAAACGTAATTATCTTTAATCAAACTTAATTACCAGCATCTGCAGTTATTTTCTTATACTACTTAATTATCTTTAGTTTGTTTTATTTTTAATAATCCATTTAAAATATTTCTAAATGCCTCTGATGATAGATTGAACATGAACCGGCTCCTGCTACTTACTGATAATGCATGTGCTGTAATGAGGCATCATTTTTCTTGCAGGGAACAAAACTTGCTACCTACATTTAGTTCATTGATGTTCGTCCCAAAATGGTGGAGAAATCTTTAAGACTAATCCATTAATCCACTAATCCACTCCAGATTTGGAGGGATATGGACAAAGCGCAGGTAGGTGGGACCAGTGTAGCTGGGACATGTTGGCCGGCGTGGGCAGGTTGGGCTGAAGGGCCTGTTTCCACACTGCATCACTCTATGACTCTATTAATTTACCTTTATAAAAGTGAAAGTCATGGCCTGAATCAGAAGGCAAAGCTTGGCTCTCTGCAGTAACAGTGGGAAGTAGCTTTAAGTGGAAGCAGCAGTTTTAATGAACATGTCCCACTGTGACTGCGTCAGATATGAAAAGGTCAGATCACTAAGAGACAGATATTGGTGCACCAGAGACTGGAGGCAAGTGAAACTTGATCCAGTTCCACCTCATGCCTGATTGGGCTGCGATCAGAGATTTTATTGTTACCATATTGACCCACCAAATTCAATTTGGCAGCTACTTCCAAGCCTGAGTCCGTGTTTTCCAATACATTGCCAAAACAATACAGAGGAAATACTAAGGCACACGAGCAGATTTAGACCATTCGGCCCATCGAGTTTGCTCCACCTTTCAATCATGGCTGATCTATCATTCCCTCTCAACCCCATTCCCCTGCCTTCTCCCCATAACCCCTGACACCCGTACTAATCAGGAACCTGTCATCTCCACCTGTATCTCTAAACTAAACTAAACTAAACTAAACTAAACAACTAAAGTTTAAATTGGTTAAAAGATCCAGCATGGAAACAGGTCCTTCAGCCCACCCTGTCCATGCCAACCATTTATCACCCGTTTGCAGTAGTTCTATCTTCAGGATCGAACCCGAATCTCAAACAGAATCAAACGTGGATCTCTGTGCTGTTAGGCAGCAGCTCTGCCAGCGGCTGCCCCTTGTTTATAAGAATAGCATTTTTGCCATGCTAGAAACAAAAGAACTGCAGATGCTGGTTTATCAAGTAAAGGCACCAAATGCTGGAGTAACTCAGCGGGGCAGGCAGCATCCCTGGAGAACCTGGATAGGTGACGTTTCGGGTCGAGACCCTGGAACATGAACCCGGCCTCAACCTTTCCTTGGTCTCCAGGGATGCTGCCTGACCCGCTGCGTTACTCCAGCACTTTGTGCCTTTCCATTTTATGCTAACAGTATCTTCTTAGAAACCACGTCTGCAGCAGGTGTAAGTTAAATATTGCACTATTGTCAGGCCTCTTGTTCATGAAATCTGGAATGGTGAGATTAGTATGTCTGCTTTGGTTATTTCAAGAATAAAAATAACTCAAAGAAGGTTGTTGTGACCCAGTGTGCATGTGGACTCTATTTTTAGAAATAGCTACACTCATATGATTTAACAATAAATGATTAACACCTCACAGCTTTTATCACTCGTGTAGTTCTCGTTTAGTTTAGAGATACAGCGCAGAAACAGGCCCTTTGGTCCACTCCCACACCGACCAGCGATCCTCGCACATTAACACTACCCTAGATACACTAGGGACTATTATTACATTTTATACCAAGACAATTAACATACAAACCTGTGCATGTTTGGAGTGTGGGAGGAAACCAAATATCTCGGAGAAAGCCCACGCAGGTCACAGGGAGAACGTGCAAACTGCATACAGACAGCACCCGTAGTCGGGATGGAACCCGGGTCACTGGCGCTGTCAGGCATTAACTCTACCGCTACGCCACGGTAGGATAGGAATGGTGGAATAGTAATGATTTCAGCATTACTGACATAAACCTAATGCAGATAACTGATGGAAGTAGGTGACGTTATCATCAAAAATCAAATTCCAGAGTACGGATAACTCATCCTCTTCAACAGAAGCCGGTAACAAGCGTGGCATTGATGTGCTGGTTGGTGGTCTAGTGGGTAAAAGCGAACTCAGAACTTCTTTGCATCAGTCCGTGTTTTTTTTCTCACTAGACAAGAACCCTCTCTGATATCACATTTTTTGCCTTTGAAGGAACATCTCATTAGTTTTGTCAAAGGGAAACTAAAGGAAACAAAACTGCCAAAGTCAAGGTAGATGAAAACAAAATCACCAAACTCTTGCCTTTTGTAGTATATTGTCAACATACGTGTGTTGATCAAAAAAGACCGATCCAGGCCTGATTGGTGGTGCGCTAGGCAGACTGAATCATATTAGTGCAATATGGTTTATCTACAAAATTTTAATCTCCTGGTGATGCATTGAAGTTCAGTTGACAGATGTGAATTTTGACCCCGTTGACAGATGTGAATTTTGAGGCAAAAATATCCATCGGAAAAAGATGAAAACACGGCACGGTGGCGCAGCGGTAGAGTTGCTGCCTTACAGCGCCAGAGATCCGGGCTCAATTCTGACTACGGGTGCTGGCTGTACGGAGTTTGTACGTTCTCCCCATAACCATGCGGGTCTTTTCCGGGCGCTCTGGTTTCCTCCCACACGCCACAGGTTTGTAAGTTAATTGGCTTTAGTAAAAATTGTAAATTGTCCCTGGTGCGTAGGGTAGTGTTAGTGTGCGTGGATTACCGGTCGGCGTGGACTCGATGGGCCGAAGGGCCTGTGTCTGTGCTGCATCTTCAAAGTCTAAAGACAGTTACAGTGAGTTGTGCAGATGGTGTGTGGGAGAGTAAGGGACAGGCAATGGGTTTAGCATTAGATGAATCAGGACTGGAAGAGGCTGAAGTGCAGCCTGACTCTCAGTTGGATCGCCGCCGAGCGTGATTTAGTTTAGAGGTGCAGCAGGGAAAGAGGCCCTTCGGCCCACCGGGTCCATGCAGACCACTGATCACCCACTCACATGAGTTCTACATCGTCCCTCTTTCTCATCGACTCCCGACACACTAGGGGCAATTTCACAGTGACCAATTAACCTATAAACCTGCACGTCTTTGGGATGTGGGAGTAAATCACAGCACCCGGAGGAAACCCGCATGATCACTTTAAAGTTTAGACTTTTAGACGTTAGAGATACAGGCCCTTCAGCCCATCGAGTCCGCACCAACCAGCGACCACCCGGACACTAACCTAGACACACTGAAGCCAGTTAACTTACAATCCTGTACGTCTTTGGATTGGGGAAGGAAGCCCCACGTGGTCACAGAGAGAACATACAAAATCTGTACAGACAGCACCCCAGGTCGTGATCGATCCCGGGTCTCTGATGCCACCCTACCAGCTGCGCCACCGTGCCGCGCAAGTTACGGCTATTCTGACTCATTGTTCAGACAGGCAGCCGCTGCCTGCTGGACTGCGTTTCTGTGGGATGTGGAGAGTTGAACGAGCAGTCTTTGCATTCAGTGAGAGGATACTGGACTCAAAGTGATTCAAACTGGGCCTCAGGTGATGGGCACTCAGTAACCTCCTCACCCCCTGTCCCGCCTCTCACCACTTCTCACCGGTTGCCAGGCTGAAAACACACTTTAACGGGTTTCATATATCGGTATATGGCGGCAGCACGGTGGCGCAGCGGTAGAGTTGCTGCCTTACAGCGCTAACAGCGCCGGAGACCCGGGTTCGATCCTGACCACGGGCGCTGTCTGTACGGGGTTTGTAGGTTCTCCCTGAGACCGCGTGGGTTTTCTCCAAGATGTTCGGTTTCCTCCTACACTCCAAAGACGTACAGGTTTGGAGGTTAATTGGCTTGGTATAAGTGTAAATTGTCACCTAGTTTGTGTAGGATAGGGTTAATGTGCGGGGATCGCTGGTCGGTGCGGATTCGGTTGGCGGAAGGCCCTGTTTCCACGCTGTATCTCTAAACTAAACTAAAAAAATGAAATGTCAGACAGAGACATTTTAAAAATATATAAATATTAAAAAAATTAAAACAATTGAAAATGCATTAAATTGATAAAACATGATTGGGACATTAATATACAAAGTAAGACCCCTCAATGACTCCTAGCTGATGGGTTGAACGGCCTAATTCTGCTCCTAGAACATGAACTCATGACCCCATTGTAATGGACCCAATCACTGTCCGAATATCAGCCCTCCCTTGTATAAAGCTGAGGCTAGATACAAAAAGCTAATGACCCCTGTTCACAGCGAGTCAATGAGCTGCTGTGCTGATGAGCCCAATGGTAGGTCCAGTGATGGAGGAGACAATTTGAAGTGCCACAGCTGACCTTCACGGTACCTCGTAGCTCTGTGTCTGGTTGAGGATGCGAGCAAGTCTGAAAGCTCCTGAGAAGGCTCTGTATATAAATCTATGGTTGACAAATGGCGAGTATAAAGTGGGAAACGGCCACCACGTTGCCAATAATTCTTACAGCAGCAGAGACACCAGTTCACGAGCTATAGGAGTAGAATTAGGCCATTCGGCCCATCAAGTCTACTCCGCCATTCAATCATGGCTGATCTCTGCCTCCGAATCCCATTTTCCTGCCTTCTCCCCAGAACCCTTGATGCCCGTTCTAATCGAGAACTTGTCTATCTCTGCCTTAACCCGCGTTCAATCCTGACCTTGGGTGCTGTCAGTTTGGAGTTTGCACGTTCGCCCAGTGACCGCGTGGGTTTTCTCCGGGTGCTCCGGTTTCCTCCCACACTCAAAGGTCGTACAGGTTTGTCGGTTAATTGTCTTCAGTCAAAATAGTGCTGGTGTACAGGGTGATCGCTGGTCGGCGTGGACGCAGTGGGCTGAAGAGACTGTTCCTGCACTGTATCTCTAAAGTGTAAAGCCAGTTACAGTGAGTTGTATGGATGGTGTGCGGAGAGTAAGGTCGTTCTGGCTTCCTCCCACATCCCGGAGACTTGCGGCTTGGTAGGTTAATTGGTCTCCATTAAAATTGCTCCAAATCTGTAAGGGAGTGGATGAGAAAGTAGGATAACATTGCACGAGAGTGAACGGTGAACGACAGTTAGCATGGACTCAACAGGCTGAAGGGCCTGTTTCCATACTAAACTAAATATCCCCCTGAAAGAAAAGACAATTTAGCACCCGACCAGAAGGTTGAGAAATCAACCCTCCATGGACAACACTCATTGAGCACAAACCTGCATAACTTGCAACAATGGACATATTTGGTGCTTACAGCCCAACAGTATGAATATCGATTTCTCTAACTTCAAGTAACCCTTGCATCCTCTCTCTGTGCGTCCCTCGCCCGCCCTAGTCGTTGTACTAGTTTCACTGTCGTCCTGTTGAATTTCACTGTCTGCATAGCTCGTTATCAGCTTCCCCAATGCCAGCAATGGACCATTGTGGGCTCTACCTTTCCTTGACCATCGTTACTTTTTGCATATCTTTCATTCATTTGTTCTATATCTCTCCATATCACCGTCTATATCGCTCATTTCCCTTTCCCTGACTCTCAGTCTGAAGACGGGTCTCGACCCGATACGTCACCTATTCCTTTTCTCCAGAGGCACTGCCTGACCCACTGATTTACTCCAGCTTTTTTTGCTCTATCTTCAGTTTAAACCAGCACCTGCTGTTCCTTCCTGCAAATATTTGATGTTTAACGTCTACATCAGAGGGCAGCACGGTGGCACAGCAGTGGAATGGCTGCCTTACTGCGCTTAAAGCACCAGAGACCCGGGTTCAATCCTGACTACGGGCGCTGTCTGTACGGAGTTAGTACGCTCTCCCAGTGACCGCGTGGGTTTTCTCTGAGATCTTCAGTTTCCTCCCACACTCCAAAGACGTACGTGCAGGTTTGTAGGTTAATTCACTTGGTATAAGTCTAAAACATTGTCCCTAGTGTGTGTCGGATAGTATTAATGTGCGGGGATCGCTGGTCGGTGCGGACTCGGTGGGCCGAAGGGCCTGTTTCCGTGCTGTATCTCGAAAACTAAAACTAAATATTAAATGAACAAAAACCCATGGTGAAAATTAAGTACTAACTTTGCCAACAATTTGATAGATGGTATGGATAAACTGATGAACAACACAGCCTGGACAAGCTTACTGCTTGAGGTGGCAACGCATTACCTGCCAACGCCCGGCTTAAGACGAGGGTAAAGTAATTGATTAAGGTACGTACACGTAAAAGGTCATTTTGAGTTCATTACTGAACCATGAATAATAAAAGTACTGCGGTGGCCTTCGAGAAGAGATGTCCTCATTATGATAACCACATTCTTTTCCTATTTACTCTTTTACCCCATGCTGCGTCCATGTTCCCTTAATATTCACACATCACCGAGAACTCATCAATCTACTGCTGTTGGAAACTCCTGAAATATTTCACAGTTTTATTGCAATTTTGCTAGTTTCCCTTCGTGTCAAGGCACATCGACGTCTCCCCAGATGAATGGATTCGAGCAAATTGACATGTTTGATTCCCCCAAAAGGAAGATGAGTTTTCTGATAAATTCCCCTTGCATGTTCATATTTCATCCTCATCGTTGCAACATTAAAAAAATTCTGAACGGGAGAAAAATGACTATGAGGCTGTGGAACTTGCGATGCAGAATCAATGGCCAAGCAAAGGACCATTTATGCTAACGTAAATGCCCCTCTGCTATTCAGCATCTCAAACTGCAATGTTCTAGATATTCTTTGTTGTTGTACATGATTTTTATTTTTAGAAAAGGGCTCAGACAAAAAAAAACAGGTCATACCATTTGCGTACAGAGAAATATATATTGAAATTCCGAATCAAAATTTTAGCTACCACTTCTTAATATGAGATATGGAGTCTACGTTTTCATGGGTGTGCTTTTTGGCAAATTGGTCAGCTCAATCAGGATGGTTTTGCTCAAATTAATTGAAATCCTTAAAGGATTGCAAGTTTTTTTGCCCTTCAGAAGGAATAAGCTCTCCTCCCCCCGCTGCTGTGAGCTGTTTATGCTGACTCGGGATTATATCGGTGTGCCAGCAAACACCAGAAACACACAGCAGCAACGTCTGTATTCACCAGGAAGGAGAACGACTGGCTCGGGTCTCCGAGGGAGACCCCCTGTGTCAGAATCCCTCCGCTCTCACCTCTCACACATCTAATTGCCAGCTGCTAAATTAATGTAAAAATTAAAGTTCATTCCAGTACACCGAGCCTTATCGTGAAGATACCCATTCCTTATTTTCTTTTAAATTCATTTGTTCTATCGTGCTATTGTTATCATTTTTAAGAATACAAAGGCAATTAAGAGTAGCAACTTATATGTACATTTCACACACACACACACACACACACACACACACACACACACACACACACACACACACACACACACATATATATATATATACATACATATATAAATATGCATGTATTGCATTGTATGCATATATACCATTTTTAAGAGTACAAAGCAATTAAGAATAGCAAATAATATATACATTTGATACACACATGCATATATATACACACACACACACACACACACACACACACACACACACATACACTTGTGTGTGTATGTGTGTGTTTACATATATCTCTAAATCTAAAAAAATAAAAAATATGTGCATATGTGTATATGTGTGTATATATATATATACATATATATATATATATATGTATATATATATATATATATATATATATATGTGTGTGTGTGTATATATGTATGAAAATATTTCTGTATGTGTGTGTATGTATGTGTGTGTGTGCGTATATATATATATTTATATATGAATGTAGGCAGTCTTGAAACAATGGAACAATAAAACTTGAACTGGAGAGGCCTGCGTTGATATTACTTAAAGGGAACGAACAGTATCTCATTACTGGTCCAATCAACGAAGCTGGGGGACAAGGCTGGCATTTTCTGGGGCGGAAACGTCAAGGATTAGAAGGACACAGTTTTAAGACGTGAGGGGAAAAATTGAAAGAAGATGTGCTGGGGAAGTTTTTTTTTACACAGAGGGTGATTGGTACCCGGAACGTCCTGTCAGTGGAGATGGTGGAAGCAGATATGACTTGGGCATTTCAGTGGCTTTTAGATCGGCACATGGATATGTTGGGAATGGAGGGATTTGGATCTCAATCTGAGGAATGAGATGAGGACAAACCTTTTCATTAGGACTGAGATGAGGGAAATCTTTTTCACCCAGAGAGTTGTGAATCTGTGGAATTCTCTGCCACAGAAGGCAGTGGAGGCCAATTCACTTGATGATTTTAAAAGAGAGTTAGATTTAGCTCTTCGGGCGAAATGAATCAAAGGATATGGGGAAAAAGCAGGAACGGGGTACTGATTTTAGATGATCAGCCATGGTGATATTGAATGGCGGTGCTGGCATGAAGGGCCGAATGGCCTACTCCTCCACCTATTTTTCAATGTTTCTATGTTTTGTACAGGTAGAGGAGATTGGTTTAATTTGGCGTTATGTTCGGCATGGACATTGTGAGCTGGAGGGCCTGTTCCAATGCTGTACTGTTCTATGTTCTATGTTGTCTCTCTCATCAGCTACCCCTTTCTGTGGATGTCAATTTGCCTCTCTCATTTAACTTAACTTGTTCAAAGCCACTATCCTGTCAAAAATTCTTACGGCAGCTCCTTTATCTCTGGGGAATGCAATAAGAAACAAAGTTTTTAGAAAGCACTTTCAAGCAGATAGATGATTCATGAAGTGGATGTGACAAAAGGAACAGGGTTTTCAGAATACATCTGTATCCACATGAAACCAAGAGACAGCCATCAACAACGTTTCAACTGGAAGCATCAATCTCCACCACAACTCCTCATTCGGCATTCAAAATATCAATGCACTTTGAAGCTGTAAATAATGCAAAGGTTGCGCAGTAAAGCAAACATATTAAAGTTAATAGGGTAGGAGTGAGGATTATATTGTAAATATTGTTAAAAGCTTTGGAAGACACACTCGAGATTTGCAATCATGCTTTATTCCCACTTATTTTCCAACGTGGGTTTTACCCTTATTGTGTCCGGGGTCCAGGAAAGGGTCGACTTGAAGAAGATTTAACTGAGATCCTTAGACCAACGAACGGGTACAATTTGCTGCATGTGGATAGACTGAGGTACATAGATTTAAAGGGCGGCATAAAGGGTAGCACGGTGGCGCAGCAGTAGAGTCGCTGCCTTACAGCGCCAGAGACACGGATTTAATCCTGACGTTTGGTGCTCGTCTGTAAGGAGCTTATACGCTATCCCCGTGACCTGCGTGGGTTTTCTCTGTAGGTAGAGTTGCTGCCTTGCAGCGCCAGAGAACCGGGTTCAATCCTGACTACGGGCGGTGTCTGTACGGAGTTTGTACATTCTCCCTGGGGCTGCGTGGGTTTTCTCCGGGTGCTCTGGTTTCCTGCGCTCCGTGGAATCGATTCCCAGCCTGCTCAACCTCTCCTTGAAGCTCAGATCCTCGAGTCCTGGCAACATCCTTGTGAATCTTTCCTGTACCTTTTCCAGCTTGACAACATCGTTCCCATAACGTGGCGGCCAGAACTGAACACAATAACTCTAAATACGGCCTCACCAACATTGTGACGCAGAGAGCCTGCACCTGCACCGTGCTGTTCTATGTTCCATGTTCGGGTGCTGTCCATGTCGAGTTTGCACGTTCTCCCTGCGACCACGTGGGTTTCTTCCGGGTTTCCTCCCACATCCGAAAGAGGCGTGGGTTTGCAGGCCAAACGGCCTCGTCACTGCAGCATAACGTTCGACGAGCTATGGGGAGGGTTCTACTGCCCACTGCCCGATGAGCCTTCGAGTCTTCTGGGCACTGCAGTATCTCACACCATGGACGATATCCTCAGACATTCACGTACAACCTTAAAACGCACTAGCGGTTTTGAGGTGGACTGGCAATGCTTCGCCTGGTATCCTTCTTTGTTGCTGAACTCATTTCCGATTCTGAAGAAAATCACAACGAACATAATAATTGAGCATCTCATTGAAATTCATCTACATGGGATGGTTTTTTGCTGGAGTGCATCTTTTGTGCATCACTAAAATAGAATGTTTAATAAAAGTTAAATCACTCCTGAATCAAAGTAAAGCATTAATAGAAAATGACGAACAGGGAACATGGAAACCAGAATTCATGAGCTATATTTAGAGCGCAATGCATTTAAATTGGTCATCCTTTGCTGACTAGCGCTTAGCTATATTTTCCTGAAACTAATTGAAAGATCCAGCATAGAAACAGGGACTTAGGCCCACTTAGGCCCACCGAGTCCACGCCGACCATCGATCACCCACTTACACTCGTTCCCTTATCCCTCTTTCTCGTCCACTCCCTACACAATTTACAGAGGCCAATCAGCCAACAAACTTGCACGTCTTTGGGATGTGGGAGGAAACCAGAGCACCCGGAGGAAACCCACGTGGTCGCAGGGAGAACATACAAACTCCACATGGACATCACCCGACGCTGGGATCAAACAATAGACGATAGACAATAGACAATAGTTGTAGGAGGAGGCCATTCGGCCCTTCGAGCCAGCACCGCTATTAATGTGATCATGGCTGATCATTCTCAATCAGTACCCCGTTCCTGCCTTCTCCCCATACCCCCTGACTCCGCTATCCTTAAGAGCTCTATCCAGCTCTCTCGAATGCATTCAGAGAATTGGCCTCCACTGCCTTCTGAGGCAGAGAATTCCACAGATTCACAACTCTATGACTGAAAAAGCTTTTCCTCATCTCAGTTCTAAATGGCCTACCCCTTATTCTTAAACTGTTGCCCCTGGTTCTGGACTCCCCCAACATTGGGAACATGTTTCCTGCCTCTAACGTGTCCAACCCCTTAATAATCTTACACATTTCGATAAGATCTCCTCTCATCCTTCTAAATTCCAGTGTATTCCAGAACATAGAACAGTACAGTACAGGAAGGGGCTCTTTGGCCCACAATGTTTGTGTTGAGCATGATGCCAAGCTTAACTCATCTCATCTGCCTGTACATAATCCGTATCCCCCTGTTCCTTGCACTTCCGTGTGCCTATCTAAAAGCCTGTTAGACATCACTATCGTATCTGCTTCCACCAACATCTCTGGCAATGTGTTTCAGGCCCCCACCATTCTTTATGTAAAAAAATTGACCTGTGCATTTCCATTAAATCTCCCCCTCTCCTCACCTTATAGCTATGCCCTCTAGTGTTGGACATATCCACACTGGGAAAAAGAATCTGACTGTATATCCTATCTATGTCTCTTATCATTCGAGTGCACGTTGACCATCGATCACCCGTGTCCACACTAGTTCTATGTTATCCCACATTCTCTTCAGCTCCCAACACATCCGGGGCAATCGTGCAGGGGCCAATTAACCTACAAACCCAAGAAACGTGTAAAATTATAAAAGGACTGCACAAGCTAGATGCAGGAAAAATGTTCCCAATGTTGGGGGAACCAGGGGCCACAGTCTAAGAATAAAGGGGAGGCCATTTAAAACTGAGATGAGAAAAAATAAATTCACACACAGAGAGTTGTGAATTTGTGGAATTCTCTGCCACAGAAGGCAGTGGAGGCCAATTCACTGGATGAATTTAAAAGAGAGTTAGATAGAGCTCTGGGGGCTAGCGGAATCAAGGGATATGGGGAGAAGGCAGGTGCGGGTTACTGATTGCGGATGATCAGCCATGATCACAATGAATGGCGGTGCTGGCCTGAAGGGCCAAATGGCCTCCTCCTACTTTCTTTGTCTGTGTTTCTATGAAACCAAAGCACCCGGAGTAAACCCGCACAGTCCCATGGAGAACGTGCAAACTCCACCAAACAGGCAGCACCCAAGGTGAGGATCGAACCCGGGGCATCTCACGCTGTGAGGCAGAAGCTCTACCAGCTGCGCCAGTGTGCTGCCCAGATCTGGAGATAGGATCTGGGACCCTTGGATATATCAGGACGGGAATTACACAGAGCCATTCAGAGATTGATACTTGAAGCATCCAGTCATTAAATGGTCACTTCAGTCTTTCGCTTCCTTTCCTGCAGCGACTGTAATTTGAATATTTAATAAATGTTAATAAATGGTTTAATTATCTCAGCACTTATTTCTTTACCTCGGTTGCAAGCCTTACATCCCAGTGGCTGTTGGAATGAGTTCTTCTATTCCAGAACTCTGAATGAATTATGTTACTTCGGATGCAACGCTCCTGCTGACCAAATGGTCCCAATGTGACAGTTCTTCTTTCAGTAATTAAACTACTGCCAACAAGGTTGGGGGGGGGGGGGGGGGGGAGTCTGAGCGAGAGGGGGAGGGTGTAGGACATAAGGCAAGAGCTGCAGTTTCTAAATTGCAATGCTCACCTATAATTCTTTGCAAGAAAGACTTGTCACAGCAATGCAGGTGGGCCAAATGAATGAATATGAACTATCATTCAAGAGAGAGCTAGATAGAGCTCTTAAGGATAGCGGAGTCAGGGGAAAAGGCAGGAACGGGGTACTGATTGAGAATGATCAGCCATGATCACATTGAATGGTGGTGCTGGCTCGAAGGGCCGAATGGCCTACTCCTGCGTCTATTGTCTATTGTCTATTGTCTATTGTCTATTGTCTATTGTCTATTGTCTATTGTCTATTGTCTTGTCTATTGTCTATTGTCTCTCCCGACCAGGATTAAAATATTGAGCCTCGTTCGCAGATAATTAAATGAAACTGAAAGTGAGTAATGCAAAGAAGAGAAAAGGCTTCACCGCTGGGGGTTAGTTTTCCTTTAAGAATCAATAATAGTTTAAATATTTGTTAACCACCACAACTTTGCATTGTAACAGGAGCTTTCTGGCAGAGATAAGGCTTTAATGGAATCATTCATTTCGCAGCGTCTCCCCGTACACTGGTGGTTGCTTCAGTAATGTAGTCGACCTCCGAGAGAGCGGCCCGAAATCAAAGGATCGCAGAACGTTGCTGAAGAGTGCTCCTTTCATTTGCAGAAACTCTGTGGTCCCAAGGGCAAACCTCATTTACTGACCTCCCGTCTCGTTACACAAGCTTTTTTCCCTTTCACCAGTGAGTGAGTTGATCAAAATGCAAGTTTAATGTCATTGCAATTTAGTAACGATTAACGGTTATAAGCTCATAATTTCTAGGAGCAGAAATAGGCCATTCGGCCCATCAAGTCTACTCCGCCATTCAAGCATGGCTTATCAATCTTTCCTTCTCAGCCCCATTCTCCTGCCTTCTCCCCAAAACCCCTGACACCCGTACTAATCAAGAATCTAGCTATCTCTGCCTTAAAAACATCCATTGACTTGGCCCTCACAGCCGACTGCGGCAATGAATTCCACACATTCACCTCCCTCTGACTAAATAAGAATTTCCTTCTCATCTCCTTTTTAAAGGTACGTCCTTTAATTCTGAGGCTGTGGCCTCTGGTCCTAGACTCTCCCACTAGTGGAACCATCCTCTCTACATCCACTCTATCCAGGACTTCCGCAGAGAGTGGCCCGAAACCAAAGGATTGCAGAACGTGGCTGAAGAGTGCTCCTTTCATTTGTAGAAACTCTGTGGTCCCTAGGACAAACCTCATTTAGTGACCTCCCCTCTCGTTACACAAACTTATTCCCTTTCACCACTGAGCGTGTTGATCAAAGTGGACGTTTAATGTCATTGCAATTTAGTACCAATCTAACATTTCCTCTGATATTGTGTCAATACATATATATTCTATGGACTATAACACAGGACAGCAAAGGTTTCTTAAGGATTAAGATTACTGGTCTATAGTCCCCAGGTTTGTTTTGCAGGGCGGCACGGTGGCGCAGTGGTAGAGTTTGATCCGGGTTCGATCCTGACTACAGGTGCTTGTCTGTACAAAATCTGTACGTTATCCCTGTGACCTGTGTGGGTTTTCTCCAGGAGCTCTGGCTTCCTCCCACAGTCCAAAGACGTGCAGGTGTGTAGGTTAATTGGCTTGGTAAAATTGTAACTTGTCCCCAAGTGTGTGTTGGATAGTGTTGGTGTGTGGGGATCACTGGTTGGCATGGACTCGGTGGGCCGAAGGGCCTGTTTCTGCGCTGTATCCCTAAATTAAACGAAACTAATATAAACTAGGCATTCTTAAATAACTATCGCCGAGTGTTCTGGCATTTTACTCCTGTCCAATGATGATTCATATCTCAGCCAGGGGTCTTGCAGTTTGTTCCCCTCACTTCATGCAGTGTCCCTTAGATATACCTGACTGGGCCCAGGAGATTTATCTACCTTCATACGTTTGAGTATATTCAGCACCTCCTCAAATGTAATACGGACTGTCCTCAAGATATCAACATTAACTTCCCCAGTCCCCCAGTCCTTGTGTCTTCTTCTTCTTCTTCTTCTCCTCCTTCTCCTCCTTCTCCTCCTCCTTCTCCTCCTCCTTCTCCTTCTTCCGTGTCCATCATCTATGTTTCAAATATTGACATCACTGTCATCATCCGTCCTGAAAAGGGCACTAGCTTCCGGCGACAATCAGTGGAAGCCATCACGTTGCAATAGATGATGGTGGTAACAGAATTAGCTCAGGACACTTCCAGTTTCCAGCCCCGCGATGTGGACGCTTCTGCTAAGGGGGGCCTTCTCATGCCTTTCTCCGTGGTAAAAACAGAGGAGAACTATTCATTGAGGATCTTGCCTGTCTCCTGCAGCACCACACATACATGATCCCACTTTATCTCCCTAATCCCTTTCCCTCTTAAACCCCTGTCCCCACTTAGGCGATTGTTTAGGCGACTACAGACGACTAGGCTGTCGCCACACGGTCGCTGGGATGTCGCCTGTACGGCCGTGAGTCGTCTCCAAAGAGTCGTAGCGTCTTTCTGGTCGCCGCTGGATTTTCAGAACGTTGAAACATTTTCGGTGACAGTGGGTTTGACCCCAGTGAGCATAGCTTGACGTCTCCTGACGTAGGTGCTGTCATAGGTTGTCGCCGGTGCTGACTTCGGTGAATTCCATTGGCGACTACCTACATCAACCTACGTCAACCGGCGACAGGTACCGGCGTCAAAACCGGAGACCAAAATGACGTGAATTGTCTTCAGTTGTCGCCGACAGGGTCTTAGCTTGTCGTAGCTTGTCGTAGGTTGCCTTTGGTAGTCGTAGGATGTCGCCTGTGTGGTCGTAGGTTGTCGTAGGTGCGGTCGTAGGTGGGCGCCCCACTCGCGACGATTGCGTCGCCGGATGTCGGTAGCTTGCCGTAGCTTGACGTCGACTAGGTGGTAGGTTGTTGTAGCTTGTCCTAGACGTTGTCGTGGGGAGGGGGGTCCAGTCGCCGGTTTTTCGGCGACCTGCTACGACTATGACAGTCGCCGGCAGTCGCCTAAAAGATCGCCTAAGTGGGACAGGCCTTAAATAAGCTTAATCTTATTTGCCAGAGCTATCTCAGGTCCGCTTTTTGCCCTCCTGATTTGCTTTTTGAATAAACTCTTCCGGGGATTCACATGATTCCTGCTACTGGACCTGACTCAAGCCACCCTCTTTATCCTGACCAGAGCCTCAAGTTTTCTTGACATCCGGGCTTCCAGCTGCCTTGCCCTTCACACTAACAGGAACGTGCACGCCTTGAACTCTCACCATCTATATACTAAAACCCACGTTTGTTTGTTTGTTTGTTCCTGAACTACAGCCAAAACAGTGCATGATAGCACGACAATTTTAGGCCCAACCTTACTCACTGTAATACTCACTGTAAGGTGCTAATGGAAGAAGTTTCATTGAAATCTGCAGACCGCAACATCGGGAGCTCGCAGGTCCCTGGCTGGCAACCGGTTTTTGGGAGCTCCAGCCGTAGCAGCCTCGACCGCCCCGAAGCGCGAGGTTTGATCGACCCGCTCGCAGGCCCTTCATCGCCCTGCGTGGCCTGGCCGCAGCACTTTCCATCGCCCGGTGGGGGCTCAGGACCTTCATCGGCCTGCTCAGCTCGGCCCTGGGACTTTCCATTGCCCGGTGGGGGCTTCAAAAAGTTGGGAGCCTCGATCACCTCGTGGCACCACGGGAGAAGAATGAGGAGGAGATAAGACTTTTCTTTGCCTTCCATCACAGTGAGGGTGTGCCTAGAGCAATCACTGTGATGGCTGTTTGTGTAAAAATTGTATCTGTGTGTCCTGTGCTTTTTGTTGTCTACTGCCGGACCCTGACGTGAGAGGACGCTGGCGCTGTTTATTCGCCGTTTCTCCGTTAGGATAGTGTGTCTGTTTGTTTTTATGTTATGATTGTTTATGTAAAGCGCTTTGAGCTTCTGGAAAGGCGCTATATAAAATAAATGCTTATTATTATTATTATTATTATTATTATTATATTTTTAGTTATTCACTTTTAAAGTTTAAATCTATCTCCTAGGGAGGGAGGGGGGAGGGAGAGAGGGAGGGGGCTGGAGGGAAAGGGAGGGAGGTGAGGGAGGAGGGAGGAGAAGGGGGGTTGAGGGGAATGGTGTGGGGGGGAAGGGGAAGGGGGAAGGGGGAGGGGGAGGGGGTTGGAGGGAGGGGGAGGGGAGGGGGAGGGAGGGGAGGGGGGTGGGAGGAGGGAGGGGGAGGGGAGAGTGCTGCACCAATGCAGGAGAGGTTTGGGCCCAACGGGTTCCCTTGGTCTAGTAACACTTTAAAAAGCATCCCGCTCTCCAGAAGCCCCACAAACCAACCTACCGCAATCAACATTTGCAATTTTTCTATCTCGTACCATGAATCATAAATCGAGAAAAAAGGAAATCTTGCTCCATTCATTTCGTTTAGGGATGGAACAAAGCATTTTATATTTTACAGAGTAATATATCAATTCAATTCACTTCAAAACTTTTGAAGTATTGCAATATTTTTGCAATTAAATGATCATATTGGAAAAGATAGAATATTCAATTCGATGCAGAATGGTGCCCACGGAAAGTGAAATAAAGTGAGGGGAAAAGGATGGATTGAAGGAGAGAGCGAGACAATTATGGTCGATGAAAATAGCATCGTGTTGTGCACTCCCACAGTGAAACCGTTTCTGAACAGTTTGAACAAGTCACTGCACTCAGTCCAGCTTACAATTTATTTTCAGCTGTGGACTGGTAATGTGTATTGTAAATTACAGACTGCGAACCACCGCGAACTTTCAAAATTTGGTTTGGGTAATGGCTTAGTTACAGTAAATTATTGTTTATTGCTCAAATGGGAATACTGATGTTTTCTGCAGAGACATTACCTCAGCCCATGAGTTTGAAATCCCCCAAAATGTTTTCCCGGTCAAGGTAAGTAGGACATGAATTGTAATTTGGAGGATAGACCACAAGCTTTTCACCGTACCTCGGTACACGCGAGAATAAACTAAACTGAGACCGAAACTGAAGGTGCCGGAGTAACTCAGCGGGTCGGGCAGCATCTCTGGAGGAAAAGGATGGGTGACGTTTCGGGTCCATATAACCATATAACAATTACAGCACGGCCCTACCAGTCCACGCCGACCACTTTCTCTGACCTAGTCTCATCTACCTGCTCTAAGACCATAACCCTCCAATCCCCTCCCATCTATATACCTATCCAATTTACTCTTATATAATAAAATCGAGCCTGCCTCCACCACTTCCACCGGAAGCTCATTCCACACAGCCACCACCCTCTGAGTAAAGAAGTTACCCCTCATGTTACCCCTAAACTTTTGTCCCTTAATTCTGAAGTTATTTCCCCTTGTTGGAATCTTCCCCACTCTCAAAGGGAAAAGCCTACCCACGTCAACTCTGTCCGTCCCTCTTAAAATTTTAAAAACCTCTATCAAGTCCCCCCTCAACCTTCTACGCTCCAAAGAATAAATACCCAACCTGTTCAACCTCTCTCTGTAGCTTAAGTGCTGAAACCCAGGCAACATTCTAGTAAATCTCCTCTGTACCCTCTCCATTTTGTCGACATCCTTCCTATAATTTGGCGACCGGAACTGCACACCATACTCCAGATTCGGCCTCACCAATGCCCTGTACAATTTCAACATTACATCCCAACTTCTATATTCGATGCTCTGATTTATATGCACAGTTATTCCCAGATCCTTCAGAAGAAGGTCCGAAGAAGGGTCCCGACACTTCGAGATGCTGAGGTACTCCAGGATCTCGCATCTATCTTTGGGATAAACCAGCATCTGCAGTTCATTGCTCCTACATGTGTGATCTGGAGGGAGTTGACGTGAGTCAGAATAAGAAGAAAACATTTAAAACAAAGACATGACCCTCGAGTCACGGAGCAGAGTCAAGGAGTCATGGTTCCTTATTTTTTCTTTACGTTGTTCTTTTCTTGGATCAATAGTTTCCGTCTTGAAGTAGAGAGTATTTGATAGCTCTCCCGTTCAATCTTACGGAGTTATCAAATATTCCAATTGAAATATTTTTGAATAACAATAACAATAGACCAGCTATTATATTGTATAAGACAATAACTGCGGATGCTGGTACAAATCGAAGGTATTTATTCACAAAATGCTGGAGTAACTCAGCAGGTCAGGCAGCATCTCTGGAGAGAAGGGATGGGCGACGTTTCGGGTCGAGACCCTTCTTCAAACTATTATATTATTAACTATTAGAAAAATAGAGCAAATGTGATTGCAAATAATTATCATCCCAGGATCATCATGTGAGCTGTGGAAATTAGAACTGGAATTAATCTATCTACTAAAACTCTCGTTTGTTTGTTTGTTTGTTCCTGAACTACAGCCAAAACGGTACACGATAGCGCAACAATTTTGACCCACCTTACTCACCGTCGTCCCGTTGGTGCCAATGGAAGAGGTTTCATTGAAATCGGTGTTATATTTTTAAAGTTATTCACATTTTAAAGTTTAGATCAATCTCCTAGGGAGGGAGGGGGAGGGAGGGAGGGGGATGGAGGGAGGGAGGGGGAAGAGGGAGAATAAGGGGGGTTGAGGGGGATGGAGTGTGGGGAGGGGAAGGGGAGGAGGGGAAGGGGAAGATGGGGAGTGGGAGGGGGAGGGGGAGGGGGGGAGGGGGAGAGGAAGGAGGGGAGGGGAGGGGGTGAGGGAGGGAGGGGGGTGGGTGGTGGGGGGAGAGGGGAGGGGGGGGGAGAGGGGAGGAGGGGAGGAGAGGGTACTGCACCAATGCAGGAGAGGTTTGGGCCCAATGGGTCCACTTGGTCTAGTTATACATAAAGACCAGTGAAAGGAGATCATGGCCAGGAAACCGTTTAATTCTGACACTGATGCAATCATGTTTCGGGCTGATCCACCATATAGCATTTCAATAGAGTTATAGAGTCATAGTCATAGAGTCATAGAGTGATAAAGTGTGGAAACAGGCCTTTCGACCCAGCTTGCCCACATCGGCCAACATGTCCCAGCTACACCAGCCCCACCTGCCCGCGCTTGGCCCATATCGCTCCAAACCTGTCCTATCCATGTACCTGTCTGAATGTTTTGTGGACGTTGGGATAGTCCCTGCCTCAACTGGGAGAACAGTGGGAAGAATTAAATAACGAGGCAGCTTCCAAAAACAAATCAAAAATGTTCTCTATCTCTCAGGGAATGTCCCAAAGGTACATAAGAGTTTGAAAGTCCTTATAGTACTACATGAACGGCACATTGTAATTGAAGATTGCCCATTCATTTGTGAGCTTGTCACCTTTCTTTTAATGCACAACAGAGATCTTATCACGTTGGCAAGGAAGAAGTAGAGGTAAACACAGGAAAGCTTGGTCATTCAAGGGAGATCAATTCTCTCGATTGAATGAAAATTCAATCAAGAGAATAATTGGAATATTAAATAAATCCTCATTTAGATCCTCATTTGCTATATTTCAAAGAAATTTTAATTATTTTTTGCTATTAATGAGGAAAAAATGTTCTGATAAAGTAAAAGAATGGTAGAAAATTGGTGAACAGAACGCTCAGAAAAATTCTCGAAAACATTATCGAAATTAAGCTTAAAATCTGCAAGTATAAAGAAGATTCAGCCTGAAAAGTAGTCTTTCTTCATGCAAAAAATAAATTATGAATCTTTTGCTGTAATACAGAAGAACGAAGACATGGTCTCTAATAAAAATAGACACAAAATGCTGGAGTAACTCAGCGGGGCAGGCAGCATCTCTGGAGAGAAGGAAAGGGTGACGTTTCGGGCCGAGACCCTTCTTCACACTGAGAGTCGAGGGAAAAGGGTCGAGACCCTTCTTCAGACTGATCCAGTCTGAAGAAGGGTCTCGACCCGAAAAGTCACCCATTCCTTCTCTCCTAGATGTTGCTTGACCCGCTGAGTTACTCCAGCATTTTGTGATACCTTCGATTTGTACCGGCATCTGCAGTTATTTTCCTACTCCTCCATAACTAATAACAGATATATTAAGATTTTGTTTTCTGAGGAGCTATATCTGTGCAAATTAGAATCCATTCAGGGACAGTTGACAGGAATTGATCATCGGCTGCAAGTTGACTCGAAATATGGAAGTAAAAGGGCCCCTAGTGCTTGAAGAAAGAGAAATGTAAAACTAATCTTTGGAAGCATATTGCGGTTGATTGGTATGGGTGCTGCTATCGGTTTACATGTAGAACATTGCTTAGTTATGGATGTGATTTTGGAAATCAAAAACAGGAGAACTGCACTTTCCTATTATGAAAAAATGTTGTTTGGAATTCTTTAGCCTTCATTTTCATTCTTGTAAAGAGGGATTTACCGATGAAAACCCATTATTCGTAAGAATAAGTTGCTTTGAGAAATGGAGGTCCCAAAAGCTCTCTACAGTCAGAGCATAAAAAAGAAAGAAAAATAGCAAAATGTCCATAAAACACTCTTCTACAGCACTTGCAAATTGCTAGCTCTTATTTTAAATTACTTTCTACCTCAAAGTGCAGACTAGCAACTCAGGAAGTCCAATTTATATGGATAAAATTATGAATGAATGACATTGAGGTCCAAATAGCATAACTTCGAACATATTAAATTATGAAGCACCAGTGGATTGTTACAAAAATGTGTGTCCGGCACAGATTAGTTGGTGCTTTTCCTTCACTAATTTCCTGATTCTGCACATCCCACACATTGCTGTTTATGGACTATGACAGAGGTGAGCATCACCTCCTGATGTCTTTGCAGAAACATTAATATTCATGCAAGTCCACTAAAGATGCACATTTCACACCTCCTTCTTTTCAGGCAGTTCCTCAAGGTTGAAGATCACTTGCCTCTAGTCTGGCCCTGTGGTTCTGATGTGTCACAGAGTTATAGAGTCATACAGCGTGCAAACAGGCCCTTCGGCCCAACTTGCCCACACTGACCAACATGCCTCATCTACACTCGTCCCATTTGCCTGCGTTTGGCCCATATCCCTCTAAATCCCTGCCCAATCCACCTCTGCGTCTAATTGCTTCCTAAACGTTGCAATAGTCCCTGCCTCAACTACCTCCTCCGGCAGCTCGTTCCACACACCCGTCACCATTTGTGTGAAGAAGGTTACCCCTCAGATTCCTATAAAATCTTTCCCCCTCCACCTTAAACCTATGCCCTTTGGTTCTCGATTCCCTTATTCTGGGCAAGAGACTCTGTGTCGGTAAAAATTGCACACTGTCCCTTGTGTGTAGGACAGTGCTTCTTCTTATTCTTCTTACCGAGTCCACATCACAAGATTAGAAATTGTTTAGCCAGAGCTGAACACACTTCTTGGCATCCGCATACAATGGCGTTTTGTGCTTCTTGCGGTTCTTGTGTGTGGAGGTGGAAAGATTGGTGGAAACAGGGCCGCGACGTGAACGCTCTAGCATACTGCTGGTGCACTGGGATCGCTGGCCGACGTTGAGTTTGTGGGCCGAAGGGCCTGTTCCCACACTGTATCTCTAGTCATTTCAGGTAAAGACATTTCATTGTCCACTAAAAGAAAAGGATATTTTTTTGATTTTTCTTTTGTGCTTTCTGAGACTGGAGATTCAATAGGGGTAAAAATTTGAAATACTGACCATTACAAATTCTGAGATTGTCTGAGCTAGTCTCTTGGGTGCAATGGTGCTGATCTTGATTGTAAGTATTTCGGCCATCTTGTATTCAGCTGTGTGTCCTTACTGGCTGGCGTCTGATTATACACCAACATTATGGTAAGTCTCCCAAGACCATCACACAAGCTACGAGCCACATGTAGCCTTCAGGAGACTCTTCCACTTCCTAATTTTACCTCGACCATCTGCGATGTGACCTGATGCAAATTACAAAGCTTATGTTACAGGCAACGATTATTTTCAGAGGAGATGGTAAAGCAAATTCTGCTCCTTTCACTCTGCCACAGCTTCCTCGAGAAAATAAATAAACCATACTTTTGTGGCCTCACCTTCTTACTAATATGTAGATAATCAGCAGATATCTTGGTCTGAATTCATATAAATATCGATTGTCGTGGGTGTGGTTGTTTTAGTTACAAGGAACTGCAAGTGATGGAATCTGGAGCCAAATACAAAGTGCTGGAGTAACTCAGCAGGTCAGGCAGCATTTGTAGAGGGAATGGGAGTCCTGACCTGAAATGTCACCTATTCCTTTTTTCCAGAGATGCTGCCTGACCCGCTGAGTTATTTCAGCTTTTTGAGCCTACCCTCCACAGATGCTGCCTGGTCCAATGAGTTACTCCAGCACTTTGTGTCTTGGTTGCTTAGTTAACCTGCCTGAAATTGCCCAATGACCTGGTTGCTACCGGCAACAGTGACTCACTTTTGCATTAAGAGCTCCAGAGTGCCTGTTTCTTCACCTTTTAAAATCTACCACATTTTTAAGCAAAAAGGTTGAACATTGCTCAATCTTGAAACCCCACTTCATTTAAATACTAAACAGAGCCGATGAATTAATTGCAAAGATGATACTTTTAACAGTTTAGTTTAGTTTAGAGATACAGCGTGGAAACAGGCCCTTCAGCCCACCGAGTCCGCACCGACCAGCGATACCCGCGCATTAACACTATCCGACACACACTAGGGACAATTTACACTTAGACCAAGCCGACACACCTGTACGTCTTTGGAGTGTGGGAGGAAACTTGGAGAAAATCCACGTGGTCACGGGGAGAATGTTCGAACTCAGTCCAGACAGCACCCGTAGTCGGGATTGAACCTGGGTCTCGGGCGCTGCAAGCTCTGTAAGGCAGCAACTCTACTGCTGCACCACCGTACCGCCCCCACACAATGAATGAGCCTCTTACATGTCTGCAAATGTGGCAGTTTACATATTGCGAGTTTAGTCCAGACAGTCAATTCCAAAATCAGCAGAGAAAAATTGACAAAGCTTTCTCCAACATTAGCTCCAAAAATTCACCAACTTTTAAATGTAGAAGGACATGCATACCATCAGCTCCCACAGTCACATCATATCTTGTCTTTAGGTTTAGTTTTAATTAGTGTCACATGTACTGGGGTATACGAAAAGACTTTGTGTAGGAAGGAACTGCAGATGCTGGTTTAAACCAAAGATATACACAAGATGCTGGAGTAAATCAGCAGGACAGGCAGTATCTCTGGAGAGAAGGAATGGATGACGTTTTGGGCCAAAACCCTTCCACAGACCCTGAGTCTGAAGAGTCAGAGTCTGAAGAAGGGTCTCGACCCGAAACATCACCCATTGCTTCTATCCAGAGATGCTGCCTGTCCCGCTGAGTTACTCCGGCATCTTGTGTCTATCTCAATGAAAAACATTGTTTTGCATTCCATCCCAACTGGTCAGATGTACTGTGCATAAATGCAATCAAGTCAAACTCAAGTGCAATAGAGAGAGCAAAGAGGAAGGTGCAGAGTGCAGAATATAGTTCTCAGCATTGTGGCGCACCACTTCCATGTCTTGGAATGACATCATTGTGGGCGGCACAGTGGCGCAGTGCTAAAGTTGCTGCCTTACAGCACCAGTGACCCGGGTTTGATCCTGACCACGGGTGCTGTCTGCATGAAGTTTGTATGTTCTCCCTGTGACTGCGTGGGATTTCTCTGGGTGCTCTGTGTAATGTCCTCTGTAAGATCCTGTTGTGGCTAGCACAATGAATATACGCCCGACATCTTGTAAGAAGATTTTATTACTGATCCTTCACCAGGAAACTTCTAGAAGGTCCTCTGACCTCAGTCCCAAGGCACAAGCCCATTGGCCCTAGAAGGTCATCTGACCTCAGTCACAAGGCACAAGCCCATTGGCCAGCTTCTGCTCTTGGCCTCAAGGGGGCACTGGCATTTACATCACATATACATCACATCTCCCCCTTTACTTTAATTACATCACACTCTGGTTTTCTCCCACACTCCAAAGACCTACACGTTTGTAGGTTGATTGGCTTCTGTAAATTGTCCCCAGTGTGTAAGATAGTGCTAGTGTACACGGGCTAATAGCTGGTCGGTGTGGACTTGGTGGGCCGAAGTGCCTGTTTCCATGCTGTCTCGCTAAAGCAAGGTGAAACCTAATGTAGAACAGTACTTTCCTATTTTCTGAGTTCATATCAATATCGCAGAACGTCTCTTTTGCAGAACACCTGGACTTCAATGGTTGAAGAGTAATGAAAAAAAGAAATTCCAGAGGGAGAGGATTTATTAAATGTTTCAAGGTGTTGGTGTTCAGGAGATCTGTGTGTTATTGTTAACGGATCACTAAAAGTTAGCAAGCAGGTTCAAAGAACAATTAAGAACGTAGACCTTTATTGAAATGAGTTTTTGATTTCAAGTACTGCTCCAATTAATAAGCAATGGTGAGACTCCACCTAAAATATTGAAAGGAAAAAAAAAAGAAAATGTTGAAAACACTCGGTGGCACAGCGGTAGACTTGCTGCCTCACAGCGCCAGAGACCCGGGTTCGATTCTGTCTACGGGGTGCTGTCTGTGCGGAGTTTGCATGTTCAGCCTGTGACCGCGTGAGTTTTCTCCAGGCGCTCCGGTTTCTCCCACATCCCAAAGACCTCGAGGATTGTAGACTAATTAGCTTTGTATAATTGTAAATTGTCCCTAACGTGGGTTGGATTGTGTAAGTGTGTGGGGTTCGCTGGTTGGGGGCGGGGGGATTCGGTGGGCCGAATGGCCTGTTTCCGCGCTGTATTTCTAAACTAAACTAAACTAAACATTGCGCAGGTCAGGTGGTACCTCTAGAAAGAAAAAAACAGCATTAATATTTCACGTTTAAAGCCCTTCATCAGAAGCTCTCTCAGTCTAGACCAAATGCAAACACTTACTAAGTATTACATAGAGATCCGGTCTCCCTACCTAAGGAAGGATATAGTTGAAGAAGAGGAAGTGCAACAGATGGTTACCAGATTGATCGTTGAAATGGCCAATATGTCATTTGGGGAGAGATTAAGCAGTCTAGGCACACACTCTCCTGAGTTTAGAAGAATGAGAGGGAATCTCTTTAAAAGGCACACAATTCTTCAGGGACTTGACAAGCTGGATGTAGTGTTGATGTTTTTCCTCCCTGGATCGTTGGGACTATGGATACAGTCTCATTTAGGACAGACGAGAAGAAATGTCCTCATTCAAAAAATAGGCAACACTGTGTGTGGCGGCAGCGTGGCGCAGCGGTAGAGTTTCAGCGCCAGAGACCAGGGTTCGATCCCGACTACGGGCGCTGTCTGTGTGGAGTTTGCACGTTCCCCCCGTGACCTGCGGGGGTTTTCTCTGAGATCTTCGGTTTCCACCCACACTCCAAAGACGTACAGGTTTGTAGGTTAATTGGCTTGGTATATATTTAAAACAAATATCCCTTGTGTGTGTAGCATAGTGTTAATATGTGGGGATCGCAGGCCGGCGCGGGCTCGGTGGGCCGAAGGGCACTGTTTCCGCGCTGTATCTCTAAACTAAACTAAACTTGGAATTTTCCATCCACAGACAGAGACTATACAAGATAGAGACTGGCGGACATTTCAGATACCGAGCAAATCAAGGAATACGGAGTTGGTGCAGGAGAAAGTAACATTGAGGTAAAGGATTAGCCTTGATCTCTCAAAACAGTGGAGCAGACACTACTGGGTGGTGGGGGAATAAGCTTAATCAAGCTTCTATATCTTATGCTCTTATATTCTTATGAGGTACAATTTGGCTGAAGAAATGTTTAGTTCAAAGCGACTGCGTTAAGAGCAGCCTGTGGATTCATGTTACCATCTGACTTTCACATTATGATTTTTCCATCTTGCTTTTATTTCATGGAGAAGAGAAGGATTAATAGTTTCACCGTGGCTATATCTGGGGGTGTTGCACCTGTTATTTTCCTTCTGTCAATTTTCTTACCAGCAGATGTGTTGAGCATTCGGCAAGGCAAGATTCAGACGCATGGTCAAATGGTCTTGCAGGATCGAACAAAGGAAACAATGTCCCTCTGTTCTCTGCACAATACCAGCTTTGAACAAGGAACTTCAATTCTGACAGGTGCTATCTTGTTATTCCTCTTGCAAGGTGCAATTGTGTAATGCTGCACTGATATGTATCGAAGAAACCATGAATAAAAACAAAACTATTGTTCCTGGGCCTTGTATAATTGACAGAGGAAATTCTGGCTAAGATCTTATGTTTCAGGAAACCATTTGTGGATTAGGCTGTGTGCTGTTGGCCTCTTTTCAATTGCCGGAGTACTGGTTAACAGCATATTAAAATAACAGGTCAGATTTCTTGCAGAATATTACAATGTTCATATATAATAATAATAATAATAATACATTACATTTATATAGCGCTTTTCATATACTCAAAGACGCTTTACACGGATTTAGAGAACATAGGGAAATGAATAAATAGATAAATAAGTAAATAAGTAAACGAACAGAGAAAGGAGACAGAAGGTGAGGTGACCTTCAGTGGTTGAAGGCAGTACTGAACAGGTGAGACTTCAGTGATGTTTTGAATGTGGTGAGTGTGGAGGAGTCTCTAACGGTTTGGGGTAGTGAGTTCCATAGGGTGGGAGCAGCGATGGAGAAAGCCCTGTCCCCCCAGGATCTGAGTTTGGTCCGGATGTGGGGGGATAGGAGATTGGCAGCAGCAGAGCGGAGGGTGCAGGTGGGAGTGTGCCTGTGGAGGAGGTACACTATGGGGATTATGTAAGGACACAGACTGACGTAAGAACTTTTAAATGACTGCTTTAGTTTAGTTTAGTTTAGTTTAGTTTCGTTCGGAGATACAGCACAGAAACAGGCCCTTCGGTTCACCGAGGCCTAGGCGACCAGCAGTCCCCACATACTAACACTACCCTACCCACCAGGTGCAATTTACAATTTTACCAAGCCAATTAACCTACAAACCTGTGTGCTTTTGGAGTGTGGGAGGAAACTAAAGATCTCGGAGAAACTCCAGGCAGGTCACTGGGAGGACGCACAAACTCCGTACCGACAAGCACCCGTAGTCTGGATTGAACCCGGGTCTCTGGCGCTGTAAGGCGGCAACTCTACCGCTGTGCCACCGTGCTGCAGTGTAAACTGCTGTTTGTTCTAAAGATTATCCTGCTACTGGGATGGCAGGATTTTCATATGAAGAAAGACTGGATAGACTAGGCTTATACTCGCTGGAATTTAGAAGACTGAGGGGGGATCTTATAGAAACATATAAAATTCTTAAGGGGTTGGAGAGGCTAGATGCGGGAAGATTGTTCCCGATGTTGGGGAAGTCTAGAACCATGGGTCACAGCTTAAGGATAAGGGGGAAGTCTTTTAGGACCGAGATGAGAAAACATTTCTTCATACAGAGATTGGTGAGTCTGTGAAATTCTCTGCCACAGAAGGTAGTTGAGGCCAGTTCATTGGCTATATTTAAGAGGGAGTTAGATGTGGCCTTTGTGGGTATGGAGAGAAGGCAGGTACAGGTTACTGAGCTGGATGATCAGCCATGATCATATTGAATGGCGGTGCAGGCTCGAAGGGCCGAATGGCCTACTCCTGCACCTATTTTCTATGTTTCTATGTTTCTATGTTACTGAGAGGGAGAAAAGTTTGAAGTGAGCCCACAAGTTAGACTGGAGCCATTCCAGGACGCACATTTGAAAGGCCTGTTTTAGTAAGTGCTCACGGTTTGCCCTTGAACACTGTAGCGCGTTCTTGAATCAAGGGCAGAGGCTGGGTGGTTTATATGGAGATTACCAAAGAGCCATTGGCATCAAAGCTCTGCTTGGTACTGCAAGCAAGCAAGAAAGAAGCCTGCTAAAGGATTAAAGAGAGAGTACAGAACGCTGGAAGTTGTTTACCAGCTCTCCATATACATAGACTTGCTTAGCTTCAGAGCACTGTGGCAATGCATGCCAATGCATTTTGCCAATGGCTTGTGAAAAGTAGCAAGGTACAAGTGCAAGGAACGTTGCTAATGCAACATGCTTGTGGGTTTCAGGAGTGATAAGGTTTATTCTGGGCTAGACGTAGCTCGGTCTGTCACACTGACCAGGCCCCATACCCTTTGGTCCATCTACACTTCACACTGCCTCGGAAAAACAGCCAACAAAATCAATGACTTGTCCCTGCCTGCCGACATATCCCTTTCTCTGCCTGCTCCTGTCAGACAAAAGGTACAGATGTTTTAAACCATGTACCACCAGTCTCAGGGACAGCTTCTTCCCCTTTGTTATCATCAGGCTTCTGAACAGTCCTTCTATAAGCGAGGGTAGACACAAAATGCTGGAGTAACTCAGCGGGTCAGGCAGCGTCTCAGGAGACTCGACCCGAAACGTCACCCATTCCTTCTCTCCTGAGATGCTGCCTGACCCGCTGAGTTACTCAAGCATTTTGTGTCTACCTTCGATTTGAACCAGCATCTGCAGCTATTTTCCTACCCTTCTATAAGCTAGGGTACTGTTCAATTCACTTCCACCCCATTGTCATCGATTGGACTTTTCCTGTGCAACTGTTGTGCTACAATGCTGAGAACTATATTCTGCATTCCGTATCTTCCCCTTTGCTCTCCTTATGTACTCGAGTCTGACTTGATGGTATTGATGTGCAGTAATGAACCCAATCCTGAACCTAAAAATGACACCCGTCATCTCCTATAGGTCACAGCCTAAGGCACAAATCATAAAGATTCCTAACATCCTATGAACGGAAAAGAGAAATACTTTCGACTTATGATTCTGAGTCAGTTTGGGGAGTCAAAAAGGGTGAAGCCAAAGTCATCGATCCTCCTACACTCCCTTACACATACATATCTTACACATTGTGTCAATGGGTTTTGTTTCAAATGCGCATTCTTAAAGTGCAGAACTTTTTAAGTCCTAAGAGGTTGAGGACATTATTTTTTTGTAAATGGCACCAAAATATGGCATGTGTGATCTATACAAAATCAATTTCACTGTGCAATGCACACGTGACAATAAAACACCATTGAACCATTGAACATTCTAACCAGAGGGTATGTTACAGGAAGGAGCTGCAGATGCTGGCTTACAGCGAAGATAGACACACAATGCTGGAGCAACTCAGCGGGACAGGCAGCATCTCTGGAGAGAAGGGATGGGTGACGTTTCGGTCCGAGACCCTTCTTCAGGCTGAGATTCAGGGGGGCAGGAAAGTAGAGGTAGACCTTTTCATATCTCTTCATTTCCCTAGTTTCCCTCTCCCCCGATTCACACATAAGCTTGTGGGCGTATGGAACGAGCTGCTGGAGGAAGTAGTCGAGGCAGGTACAATAACAACATTTAAAAGATATTTGGACACGCACACGGTTAATAAAGGTGTCGAGGGATATGGGCCAAGCGTGGTCAGATTGAGTCATAGAATTATACAGCATGGAAACGGGCCCGCCATCACAACTCATCCATGCCGACTAAGATACACATCGAGGCTAGTCCTGGATGGTTCCTATTGTGTAGGATAGCGTTAGTGTGCGGAGATTGCTGGTTGGCGCGGACTTGGTCGGCTGAAGTGCCTGTATCTCTTAGCTACAAACAAAACTAAGTAGTTAAATACATGTGATCCTTTAGTTATGTGTAAGAAGGAACTGCAGATGCTGGTTTAAACCGAAGATAGACACAAAAAGCTGGAGTAACTCGGCGGGACAGGCAGCATCTCTGGAGAGAAGGGATGGGTGACATTTCGGGTCGAGATCCTTCTTCAGACTGGTTAGGAATAAGTGAAACGAGAGATATAGACAGTGATGTGGAGAGATAAAGAACAATGAATGAAAGATTTGCAAAAAAGTAATGATGATAAAGGAAACAGGCCATTGTAAGCTGTGTGCAGGGTGAAAATGAGAAGCTAGTGTGACTTGGGTGGGGGAGGGATAGAGAGAGAGAGGGAATGCCGGGGCTACCTGAAGTGAGAGAAATCAATATTCATACCACTGGGCTGTCAGCTGTCCAAGCGAAATATGAGATGCTGTTCCTCCAATTTGCGTTTAGCCTCACTCTGACAATGGAGGAGACCAAGGATAGAAATGTCTATGTGGGAATGGGAAGGAGAATTAAAGTGTCCAGCAACCAGGAGATTAGGTTGGTTCACTCGGGCTAAGTGAAGGTGTTCCGCGAAACGATCACCCAGTCTGCGTTTGGTCTCGCCGATGTACCTTGAACAATGGATACAGTAGAAAAGGTTCAGGACCAGGGAACACAAGTTTAAAAGACGAGGAATTTTGTGAGCAAAATGTATGCCCAAGTCAAATCTTCTCCCCAAAAGGTTACACAGTAGAATTGGGAATTGCTAATTGAAGCTCTCCTAATAAATTATTGCAAAGACGAGGTGTTACACTTCATTTAAAGAAACGATCAGTTGAAATAATAGGTTTATTTATGAAAAGGTTGAATCTTTTGGGCCCGTCCTTTAGCTCTTTCAAGGTATGTACGTAAAATCTGCAAAAACAAGTGTTAAATATTGTAAAAGGTTCAGCATGAAGTATTCATGATGAGAGGTAACAGACCAAATGTGAAAGAGAATACAAGTTACAGCAAAGTAAGTGAGCGTGGATGAGACTGATCAGCGTGTCATATAGACTCCATGAGCTGAATTTCCTCCTTTTGTGTGGGAAGGAACTGTAGCAGCTTGTTTACACTGAAGATAGACTCAGAAAGCTGGAGTAACTCAGCGGGTCAGGCAGCAATGGATGTTTTTAAAGCAGAGATAGGTAGATTCTTGATCAGTACTGGTGTCAGGGGTTATGACAATAGACAATAGACAATAGACAATGGGTGCAGGAGGAGGCCATTCGGCCCTTTGAACCAGCACTGCCATTCAATGTGATCATGGTTGATCATTCTCAATCAGTATCGCATTCCTGCCTTCTCCCCATACCCCCTGACTCCGCTATCCTTAAGAGCTCTATCTAGCTCTCTCTTGAATGCATTCAGAGAATTGGCCTCCACTGCTTTCTGAGGTAGAGAATTCCACAGATTCACAACTCTGTGACTGAAAATGTTTTTCCTCATCTCAGTTCTAAATGGCCTACCCCTTATTCTTAAACTGTGGCCCCTTGTTCTGGATTCCCCCAACATTGGGAACATGTACAGGTATGTAGGTTAATTGGCTGGGTAAATGTAAAAAAAAATTGTCCCTAGTGTGTGTAGGACAGTGTTAATGTATGGGGATCGCTGGGCGGCACGGACTTGGTGGGCCGAAAAGGCCTGTTTCCGGCTGTATGTGTATGGTATGGTATGGTATGTTTCCTGCCTCTAACGTGTCCAACCCCTTAATAATCTTATATGTTTCGATAAGATCTCCTCACATCCTTCTAAATTCCAGTGTGTACAAGCCTAGTCGCTCCAGTCTTTCAACATATGACAGTCCCGCCATTCCGGGAATTAACCTAGTAAACCTACGCTGCACGCCCTCAATAGCATGGGGAGAAGGCAGGAGAATGGGATTAGGAGGGAGAGATGAATCAGCCACAATTAAATGGCAGAGACGACTTGATGGGTCGAATGGCCTAATTCTGCTCCTATCTCTTATGAAGCATGAGCATCTCTGGACAAAAGGAAAAGGTGACGTTTTGGGTCGAGACCCCTCTACAGACTGAGAGTCGGGGGAGAGGGAAACGAGAGATATGAAGAGGTACAATGAACAAATGAATGAAAGGTATGCAAATACAGATGCTCCTCTGCTTACGATGGGGTTACGCTCCGATAAACCCATCGTAAATCAAACATCGTAAATCGAAAATGCATTTAATACACCTTACCTACCCAACATGATAGCCACCTTACCTACCCAACATCATAGCCATCTGATCTACCCAACATCATAGCCACCTGATCTACCCAACATCATAGCCACCTGACCTACCGAACATCATAGCTACCTAACCTACCCAACATCATAGCCACCTAACCTACCCAACATCATAGCCACCTAACCTACCCAACATCATAGCCACCTAACCTACCCAACATCATAGCCACCTAACCTACCCAACATCATAGCCACCTGACCTACCCAACATCACAGCCACCTGACCTACCCAACATCACAGCCACCTGACCTACCCAACATCACAGCCACCTGACCTACCCAACATCACAGCCACCTGACCTACCCAACATCATAGCCACCATAGAGAGTATCGATCCACATATCGCTAGCCCGGGAAAAGCTCAAAATTCAAGGTACAGTATCTACTGAATGTTTATCGCCTTTGCACCATCGTAAAATCAAAGTGTCGTAAATCAAGGAGCAACTGTAGTCAAATCAAAGCCAGCAGCGATTCTCCAGAGATGCTGCCTGACCTGTTGAGTTACCTCCTTTTGTATTGTAAGTAAAAATATAAAAGATGAGAACTGCATGTTCATATTCTCTACTATATTATGATTATCAGAAAATGCAGAATCGTGGAGCAACATAAAGGTAATCTGTTGTTTTGGATGGCTCATGTGTCTGTGCTTGCTCGTTGAAAGAGTTATCTGAATAATACCAGCTTGATATCCTTTCCCACTGTCATTTTGTTATCCACTTCCAAGTATTTATCCAATTCAATTTTAAAGCAGCAAGTCTGGTTTCACTGCCCTTTATTGTTGTGAATTCCAAAATGGATAAATTGTACCAAAATTGTGCCACAGTGCCACCCGGCCTATCATGTCCATGTACCTGTCCGAATGCTTTTTAAACATCTGCTTGCAGGTCACCCGTCGCAAGATACAATCCCTTCAAATAGCCCAAGTCCTTCACGGCGTGAATCACAGCTTGGTTTGGGAACAGCTCCATCCAAGACACAAACTATTGCAACGAATCGTGGACGCAGCCCAGACCATCGCACAAACCAACCTCCCTTCCATTGACTTCGTTTACACCTCACGCAGGGCCAGCAGCATAATCAAGGACGAGTCGCACCCCGGCCACTCCCTCTTCTCCCCACTCCCATCGGGCAAAAGGTGTAGAAGTGTGAAAACGCACACCTCCAGATTCAGGGGCAGTTTCTTCCCAGCTGTTATCAGGCAACTGAATCACCCTACCAACAACCAGAGAGCAGTGCTGAACTACTATCCGTTTTGTCACAACATCGCGTACAGTTTTGGTCTTCTAATCTGAGGAAAGACATTCTTGCCATAGAGGGAGTACAGAGAAGGTTCACCAGATTGATTCCTGGGATGGCAGGACTTTCATATGAAGAAAGACTGGATAGACTCAGCTTGTACTCGCTGGAATTTCGAAGATTGAGGGGGGATCTTATAGAAACTTACAAAATTCTTAAGGGGTTGGACAGGCTAGATGCAGGAAAATTGTTCCCGATGTTGGGGAAGTCCAGAACAAGGGGTCACAGTTTAAGGATAAGGGGGAAGTCTTTTAGGACCGAGATGAGAACGTTTTTTTTCACACAGAGAGTGGTGAGTCTGTGGAATTCTCTGCCACAGAAGGTAGTTGAGGCCAGTTCATTGGCTATATTTAAGAGGGAGTTAGATGTGGCCCTTGTGGCTAAAGGGATCAGGGGGTATGGAGAGAAGGCAGGTACGGGATACTGAGTTGGATGATCAGCCATGATCATATTGAATGGCGGTGCAGGCTCGAAGGGCCGAATGGCCTACTCCTGCACCTATTTTCTATGTTTCTATGTTTCTATGTTTCTATCCACATTGGTGACCCTTGGACTATCTTTCATTGGACTTTACTGGACTGGTTAGCACGCAACAAAAGCTTTTCACTGTACCTCGGTACACGTGGCAACAAACTAAACTGTAAACTATCCTTCGTGATTTTGAACACCTTCAACTCTCCCCATGATCTTACCTGCTGTGAGGAGAAATTCCAACTCTTCCAGCAAGACCTTGGAACTGAAAAATTATATTCCCAGTACAATCCAATAACTCTCCTCTGCATCCTCTCTAATTTGTCAAACAAATTAATTTTCCACTTATAAAAAGATTAAAATGGGTACAGTTTATATAAATGAACTGGACTTCAAGTCCACAGGGGGTTAAATTTAGTTATCCTTGGGGATTTTTTGTTTTGTAGACTTTAATCTTTGATACTACTGACTCTGCAGAGTTAATGGCACTGATGAATACTGGCCTAGTTTCACAGCTGCTTTCTCATTGTGAATGGCCTATTTAGGAATGCTTCCTTTAATCTATCAAAAATACAATCTGTGAAATCATTTATCGTCACAGCAGAATTTGCTTTTGACTGACTTTTTCGAATTTGTTTCAATGTTTTCTTTGATTGAAAGATACAGCTTTGAAACAGGTCTCATGGCCCACAGAGTTCATGCCAACCATCGATCGATCGCACCTTCACACTAGCTCGCATACACTCCTTACACACAAGGGGCAATGAACTTGAGGTCAATTAACCTACAAACCCCCATGTCTTTGGGATGTGGGAGGAAACCGGAGGAATCCGCAGGAACAGGGCCACAAAACATTGGGCAGCACAGTGGCGTGGCGGTAGAATTGCTGCTTTACAGCACTTGCGGCGCCGGAGACCCGGGTTCGATCCCGACTACGGGTGCCGTCTGTACGGAGTTTGTACGTTCTCCCCGTGACTGCGTGGGTTTTCTCCGAGATCTTCAGTTTCCTCCCACACTCCAAAGACGTGCAGGTTTGTAGGTTAATTGGCTTGGTATAAGTGTAAACAAGTTGTCCCTGGAGTGTGTAGTATAGTCAAGTCAAGTCAAGTCAATTTATTTGTATAGCACATTTAAAAACAACCCACGTTGACCAAAGTGCTGCACATCTGACTAGGAAAAAAAAGAAACATACAGTGGCAGGCAGCCAAACACAACGGCGCGGCCATCTTGAACAAAATGTTAATGTTAGTTAATGTTAATGTTAGTGTTAATGTGCGGGGATTGCTGGTCGGTGTGGACTCAGTGGGCCAAAGGGCTTGTTTCCGCACTGTATCTCTCAACCAAACTAAAGTTATTGCCAACCATCGATCACCTTTTCACGCTCGTTCTTTGCAATCCCACTTTCTCATCCTCTCGCTTGCACACCAGGGGCAATTTACACAGGCAATTTTTTTTTAACAACTTACCGAAGCCAATTAACCTACAAACCCCCTTGTTTTTGGGATGTGGGAGGAAACCGGAGCACCGAGAGGAATGTAACTGGGAGAAGGTGCAAACTCGGTGCAGGAAGAACCCGGGGTCAGGATCTATCTATAAAGGCGACAGGTGCACCTTTCTGTTGGTAAACAGCACAGAAGTGGGTGACAATCTTAGTCTTCAGACAACGCTGTACTGAAGCAGCTGGGGAACATCAGCAGTAGGAAGAGGAACCTCAGACTGACATAAAGTGCTGGAGTAACTCAGTGGGGCAGGCAGCATCCCTGGAGAAAAAAGATGGGTCGGGACCTTTCTCCAGACTCTCTCTGTGTCCACACAAATTCACAATAGCTGCATTTGTAGGGGCCGACTTCACTGCATTTCCATCTTCTACCATTTTCATGCCCAAAATTTGCAGTGGCCTTTGTAACAACTACCGCCCCACAATACTCTAAATGCAGTCTCACCAAACGTCCTACATATAACTGCAACATGACCTCCCAACTTCTATACTCTTAATATTTAAGTGTCGATATGACCTTGTTGGGTTTAGGCAGAATCGTTGGCTGCTAGTTTAAATACCTGACTAATTTGTATCCAGCATGATTGCAGTAGCAAGATCATATTTCCACCTTGCTGCTCAGTGCAGATGCAATATTTCCACACTGTTATATCCAATTATGTGCATGTGATTTTGCTATATTATTAATCAAAACCTTCTGGTTCCAAGGTTTCAAATAACAAAAGAAAATTACAAAAGAGACTTTGCTGCATGATAATACTATTTAATTACCTTTTGGGTCATTTCCACAGTGCTGCTTCTTTATGAAAAAATCCATCAATCACAAGGCAATGCTGTTTTACAACCTCATAGATGTCTGCAGAAATTACAAAAGAACATGGAAATAAATTTCTGCAGTGAAAAGCCGCTTGCATTTGCTACCGCAATCTTAATGGCGAGCTGCAGAATCCTACAGAACCACAGAGGAAGGACATCCTTGCTGTTGAGGGAGTGCAGCGTAGGTTCACCAGGTTAATCCCCGGGATGGCGGGACTGTCACGTGACGAAAGATTGGAAAGACTGGGCTTGTATTCATTGGAGTTTAGAAGGATGAGAGGGGATCTTATAGAAACACATAAAATTATAAAAGGACTGGACAAGCGAGAGGCAGGAAAAATGTTCCCAATGTTGGGGGAGTCCAGAACCAGGGGTCACAGTCTAAGATTAAAGGGGAGGCCATTTAAAACTGAGATGAGAAAAAACTTTTTCACCCAGAGAGTTGTGAAACTGTGGAATTCTCTGCCACAGAAGGCAGTGGAGGCCAATTCACTGGATGAATTTAAAAGAGAGTTAGATGGAGCTCTTGGGGCTAGCGGAATCAAAGGGTATGGGGAGAAGACAGGCACAGGTTACTGACTGTGAATGATCAGCCATGATCACAATGAATGGCGGTGCTGGCTCGAAGGGCCAAATGGCCTCCTCCTGCACCTATTTTCTATGTTTTCTAAAAACCAGCACAGTACGCGGGGTAGTAGAACACACACGGTCAAATTAAACCTTGTTCACCTGACCACCAAGTTTCCATTTCAAAAGATAAGTCGAAGCATGAGTATTTGGAATCGGCCCAATTGAGTTTCTGATCACAGACTAGTTTCTATCATAACGCCACTTTTCGTTGTGCACAGTCAATTAGAAAAAGCAAGACTCAGAGTTCAACTTTCACTTTGGCCTTTTGCCTGCGCAGACTCTCAATTTTACTTGTCATCATCCGACCACTAGAGGGAGGTGATAACAATAGAATGCCTCAATCTATTCTCAGAACCTCTCTCAATGTCTGAAGAAGGGTCTCGACCCGAGACGTCACCCATTCTTTCTCTCCACAGATGCTGCCTGACCTGCTGAGTTACTCCAGCTTCTTGTGTCTATCTTCGGTTTAAACCGGCATCTGCAGTTCCCTCCTGCACAACTCTCCCAACATTTGTTCTGTTGTGATAGTGGTGTTTAAGAGGCTTTTAGGCAGGCGCATGGAAGTGCAAGGAATAGAAGGATATGGATTGTGAACAGGCAGATGAGATCATTTACCTTGGCATCGTGTTTGGCAGAGACACTGTGGGCCAAGCAGTGCTCCATTGTCCTACGTTTCAACATTGATTTCCGTATAGACAGAAAGAAATTAAGTGGATAGACACAAAAAGCTGGAGTAACTCAGCGGGACAGGCAGCATCTCTGGAGAGAAGGAATGGGTGATGTCTCAGATCGAGACCCTTGCTCAGACATAATTCTTTCAGAATTATGAGAATGGTCACGACCCTGGTTCTGACAATGGGGAAGGGAAGGTGGATTTGCTCAGACTACAGTGCCAAGGTGTGAGCAGGATACAACCACACAGAGATGGCAATGCCAGGTCATCTCCTTCATCAAGGCCGATTCTTGTGGACATTAAGTTGGTAGCTTGGAATCCAGTTCCACATTGCAATGCTTCCTCAGTGTGCAATGTTCAGATTCTGTTGAGCGATGGATTACTGATCAAAGAGGGGAAGAAGTGATGTACTGGTTCTGCTTGGTGAACTTAATGATAGCAGAGAGAGGCGGTATGGGAAGAGGGCAGGAACGGGGTACTGATTGTGAATGATCACCACATTGAATGGTGGTGCTGGCTCCAAGGGCCAAATGGCCTACTCCTGCACCTATTGTCTATTGTCTATTGTCTGATCAATAACAGCAAGACAGACACCTCGACCTACTTCATGCACAGCCCATGTCATGTGAGAACTTCAGGCTGTTATCCCTGGACATCCATGGGTGTAGGATGTGTCATCAGCAGAAGGAGTCTGGGTGGATGAATCTTCAAACTTCCACAATGTCTGATACACTGCGGTCCATCCACAAGGTGAATCTCAAGATCTCCAGATCTCAAGAGCATGCAGCCAGAATTTTGACAAACAAAAAGAGGACAGGTAAAGGGGACTCAAGAGTGCTGGAGTAACTCAGCGGGTCAGGCAGTATCTCTGGAGAATATGGATAGGTGATGTTTCGGGTCGGGACCCTGAAGAAGGTGTCAAGTGTCAGCATCTCACTCTCCAGTGAGAAGAAACAAAAGACTGCAGTTGCTGATTTACACCAAAGATAGACACAAAGTGCTGGAGTAACTCAACGGGCCAGGCAGCATCTCTGGAGAAAAAGGGTGGGTGAGGTTTCAGGTCAAGACCCTTCATCAGACTCCATTTCATGTTGGGACCCTTCATCAGTCTGAAGAAGAGTCCTGACCCAAAGCGTCACACAACCTTTTTCTCCAGAGATAGTGCCTGGCCCGTTGAGCTATGCCTGCACTTTGTGTCTCTCTCCAGAGATGCTGCCTGACCTGCTGAGTTACTCCAACAGTTTGTGTCCTTTCGTGTATTAACCAGCATCCTCAGTTCCTTTGTTTCCGCAAGAGGTCAGGCAAGTTGTTGAAGAGGCCTCCCGAGGGCATCTTACTCTCTAATCTGTTCAATCTACCAAAGGAGGAGAAGGTTCCCTTGGCAAGCAAAGTCAGAGTTAGAGTTACAACACCATTGTCAGAGTGCCACCATGTTATGCAGCACAGTGGCGCAGCGGTAGAGTTGCTGCCTTACAGCAAATGCAGCGCCGGAGACTCGGGTTCGATCCCGACTACGGGTGCTGTCTGTGCGGAGTTTGTACGTTCTCCCCGTGACCTGTGTGGGTTTTTTCTCCGAGATCTTCGGTTTCCTCCCACGCTCCAAAGACGTACAGCTATGTAGGAAAATTGGCTTAGTGAATGTAAAAATTGTCCCTAGTGGGTATTGGATAATATTAATGTGCGGGGATGTCTGGTCGGCACGGACCCGGTGGGCCGAAGGGCCTGTTTCCGCGCTGTATCTCTCAAACTAAAACTAAACTAAACCATTGAGGATCAAAGAGTGAGATGATCATAAAGTGATTGCAGAAAGGCAAGTTAGAAGTCTAATGAGAGATCATTGACCTGAAACATTCATTCTGTTACTCCCTCTACTGATATGATCTAACCTGCTGAGTATTTCCAACATCTTCCAGGGCCTAGGATATAACTAAGTAGAAGTATTAAGGGGTTTAGTTTCTTTGAAAATGGATTAAAAAATTCAGGCCAAAACAAAATATATCTTCAAACGGAAACCACCAAAGATATCGCACAGGGTCCGAATATAATTTCTCCACCCCCCCCCCGCCGAGCAACAGTAATAATGCAAGAGAATTGGAGAGTCATAAATGTCATACTGTTCTTTAAAGAAGAGAGAAAAAACAAGTAATTATTCATCAGTCAACGTTGTTGATGACTAAATTAATGGAATTTATTCCGTGGGACATTACAACCTTTCATTTATGAACGGCACAAATTAGTCACAGAAACATAGAAAGTATGTGCAGGAGGAGGCCATTCGGCCCTTCAAGCCAGCGCTGCTATTCAATATGATCATGGCTGGTCATCCAGATTTAGTGCCGCGTTCCTGCTTTCTCCCCATAGCCCTTGATTTTGTTAGCCCAAAGAGCTAAATCCAACTCTCTGTTGAGAAAATCAGGGTTTGTTAGATTTGTTTGAGGAAGATTGTGTCCAACTAACTTAAACCTTTCGAGGTGACAGGAAAGGTTGCTGAGGACAGGCAAAATATATATGAAGAAATGTGAAGACGTCTGATGAAGGATCTCTACCCGAAACGTCACCTATCCCTTTTCTCCAGAGATGCTGTCTGGCCTGCTGAGGTACTCTAGCATTTTGTGTCTACCTTCGTAATAAATATGGTATTTAGAAGAGCTCTTCATTAGGTCCCACAAGGCTGCCCAAAATATGAAAGCCCAATGTATCCAAGGTGTAGCAGAAGTCTGATGCAAACTTTGTTTAGTGGCACAGAGCCAAGGGTATGGATCAATAGGCATTTCTGTATCTGAAAGATTTTCCCCACTGGTTTCCATAGGGTTGAGTGCTCAGATCTTTGCTTTTCTTAATATAAGTAATGATCTTGACCGAAATGTGTGGAGTGTGAAGAAACCAATTTTCAGATGATTCAAATGTGCCACTAGGTTGTCAATAACAATGGTCACTCACACGGTGGGGTACTTATTTTAGTTTATTGAGAGATATAGACTTATTTTAGTTTATTGAGAGAAACAGATCCTTTGGCCACGAAGTACACGCCGACCAGCGATCACCTGTTCCTACCTGTTATCCCACCTTCCTACCTATCCACTCTCTGCACACCATGGACAATGTAAAGAGGCCAATTAACCTCCAAACCCGCATGTCTTTGGGATGCGGGAGGAAACCGGAGCACCCGGAGGAAACCCACGCGGTCATAAGGCGAATGTGCAAACTCCGCACAGACGGTACCCGATGTCGGGATCGAACCCGGGTCTCTGGCGCTGTGAGGCAGCAGACATACCAGAGGTCCCACTGTGCAGCCCGGCTGCGGAGATCCAACCTTAGATTGTCCCAGGACAGCAAACTCCACACAGATAGCATCCGAGGTCAGGACCGAACTCTGGTCTCCGGCGCTGTGAAGCTGCAGCTCTTATCAGCTGCACCACTGTGCCTATCGACAGTCTGGTGAGTTGGCAGTAATGGAATAGAAAGTGGAAACAATATGATGTGTGCATCCACTGATTCCCACAGGTGGAGGGACCAGTCAATAAGGTGACTGAGGAAAGGCATGCGTTCCTTTCTCAGGTGAGACGTAGGATGCAGGAGGACACAACGAGTGCTGGAACCGTACACAGCTTGGTTAAGCCACAGCTTTAGGGCCGTGGAGAGTCCTGGTCAACAGCTGTGATTGAACAAGAGAGCAGATTTGTGAGCAAATTGCCCTGACTAGAAACATGTAGCAAAGCGGAAAGACTGAGTCAACTTAAATTGTTTGCATTGGAACTGAGAAGCTGTGGAGACTTAAATGATCTGAAATATTATGAAAGACCAAGGAAGATTAAATAATAGTGACATTTTCCTGAGTAGAGGGCTCAAAAAAGTAATGAATAGAGATAGTTGTGACAGGTAGGTGGCACAGTGGTAGAGCTACTGTCTTACAACGCCAAAGACCCGGGTTCGATCCTGACTACGGGTGTTGGCTGTATGGAGTTTGTACGTTCTCCCTGTGACCTGCATTGGTTTTCTTCAAGATCTTTGGTTTCCTCCCACACTCCAAAGTACAGGTGTGTAGGTTAATTGGCTTGGTGTAAATGTAAATTGTCCTTAGTGTATGTAGGATAGTGTTAGTGTGCGGGGATCGCTGGTCGGTGCGGACTCGGTGGGCCGAAGGGCCTGTTTCCGGGCTGTATCTCTAAACTAAACTAAACCAAACTAAACTAAACTAAGGTACACTAACAACATTTAAAAGACGCTCAGACAGGTACATGATTAGGAAAGGTTGAGAGGGATATCAATGGGAGGAAACTGGAGAACCTGTACGTCTTTGGAGTCCAGGAGAAAACCGGAGAAAACCCAAGTGGTCACAGGGAGAACGTACAGACTACGCACAGACAGCACCTGTAGTCAGGATCGAACCCGGGTCTCTGGCGCTGTGAGGCAGCAACTCTACCGCTGCGCCACCGTGACACCCTAAAATGAGTGCGCTGTCAAAAGTACATCAGCAGCTCTGATTAATATTGTCACCAATTAACCATGCAAACACAGCCGGGGAAAGAGTCTGCCAAGAGGTTTCAGAAGATTATGCTGATAAAAGTAAGCAATTCTTGAAGCCAGAGGAGTGGAGCTTCCTGAAGCTCTGTGTATTTCACAGCTCAGTGCAGGATTGATCCTGAGGGTAGTCTACAAGGTGGAATAATGTCATCTTACAGAAACAAAATGGAAGACTTCAACGCTGCATTTTTAACAACTGCGATTGTGAATATGATGAAGAGGTATTTGCAGTGAGCGTACATCTCTCAGCCCGAACCTCGTACACTTAGAACTGGGGGGGGGGGGGGGGGGGGGAGCTTAAGCAGAATCAGAGTGGTTATTGGAATACAAAACACCGATGGAAAGAAAAGACTGATACAAAAACCAAAACTGACAATAATTTATGTAGAGAATTGACAGGAAAAGGACTGAAACCAACAACAAGTATCTTGGAAGAGGTGCAATATTTACTGATGGTAAAATGAAGTAGTCCCTCAGCATGGGGAGGCACGGTGGCGCAGCAGTAGAGTTGCTGCCTCACAGCGCCAGAGACCGGGTTTGAACCTGACCGCGGGTGCTGTCTGTACGGAGTTTGTACGCTCTCCCCGTGACCGCGTGGGTTTTCTCCGCGTGCTCCTATTTCTTCCCGCATTCCAATGACTTGCAGGTTTGTAGGTTAATTGGCTTCCGTAAATTGTCCCTAGTGTGTAGGCTGCGTAAATGGGATAGTCTAGAACTAGATTTATGGGTGATCGCTGGTCGGCGTGGACTCGGTGGGCCAGTCGGCCTGTTTCCTCACTGTACCTCCAAAGATAAAAAAATCAGCCTACTGAGTTATCTGTTTAGCTTAGTTCAGAGATACATCATGGAATACAATACAATATATCTTTATTGTCATTGTACAGGGGTACAACAAGATTGGGAATGCGCCTCCCCTACGATGCAATAATTTAATTAGCTAATCAGTATTAATTTAGACAACCCAATGAAACAAATTGTAACAGTTTTAAAACAGAATAAAGTGCAAGTAGATCTGTGCCGGTTCACTGTGCGATGTGACCATCCGGCTCAGCAGGACCGGTTCATGGCAGCTATGGCCCTGGGGATGAAGCTGTTCCTGAGTCTGGAGGTGCGGGCGTAGAAGGCCTTGTATCGTCTGCCCGATGGTAGAAGTTCGAACAGACTGTTGCAGGGGTGTGAAGAGTCTTTGTGGATGCTGGTGGCTTTTCTGAGGCATCGTGTGTTGTAGATGCCCTCCAAGGCTGGTAGCGGTGTTCCGATGGTCCTCTGAGCTCTATGGACTACCCGCTGAAGAGCTTTCCTCTCTGCCTCCGTGCAGCTGAGGTACCACACAGCGATGCCATGTGTTAGGATACTCTCTATGGTGCAGCGGTAGAATGTCGTCAGCAGCTGTTGGGGTAGACCAGACTTCTTCAGTGTTCTTAGGTAGAACAGTCGTTGCTGTGGCTTCTTGACCAGCGCAACAGTGTTATTGGACCATGTTAGGTCCTCCGAAATGTGAGTGCCCAGAAACCTGAAGCTAGACACTCGCGTATTCCCCGTTGTGGGCCCATCGGCCTACTGAATTCATGCCAATCATTGATCACCCGTTCACATTAGTTCTACGATATCCCACTTTCTCATCCACTCCACTACACACAAGGTGCAATTTACAGAAGCCAATTAACCTACAAACTCGATTTATTCACAAAATGCTGGAGTAACTCAGCAGGTCAGGAAGCATCTCGGGAGAGAAGGAATGGGTGACGTTTCGGGTCGAGACCCTTCTGTTTGTGAAAAAAAACCCGAAACATCACCCATTCCTTCTCTCCCGAGTTGCTGCCTGGCCTGCTGAGTTTCTCCAGCATTTTGTGAATAAATCGATTTGTACCAGCATCTGCAGTTATTTTCTTATATTACTTTAACCTACAAACTCGCATGCCTTTGTGATGTGGGGGAAAACAGGAGCACCTGTGAAAACCCATGCAGTCACAGAGAGAACGTGCAATCTCCACAGAGACAGCATCTCAACTCAGGGTCGAGACCAGGTCTCTGTTGCTGTGCTGTGAGGCAGCGGTTCTACCAGATGGGCCAATGTGCCGGCCTTTTTAAAAAAAACGTTTTTAATGAAACTGCTTTGTCTCACTTCTGACCTTCCCAAGTGAACAGAATTTCTGAGACCTCTTCAGTGTAGAGAATGTCATTGTCGGAAAGGAAACAGAATTATCTCTCAAACAAATTATCTCAGTTTGATGAATCTAGGCAGCCATTACACACTGAACATAAAACTGAGGTGACTTAGCCACAACCATGTTCTACTTTGTGAAGTTATTGGGTCTCTAAAGGGATTCACTAATTTTACAAATTATTGGGGTGAAACATCTATTTCCACTGGCAATGTATACACTAAAGTTTCCTGCTGACAAACTATGATTTTCTTCTGAAATGTTTCTTTAGACTTTAGAATAGACTGTAGAGGTACATCATGGAAACCGGTCCTTCGGCTCACCGATCAACTATCACTAACTATGGTAACTAGCGCTATCACTAACTATGTTAACTATCACTAACATTATGACTACACACTAGGGACAATTTACAATTTTTACCGAAGCCAATTAACCTACAAACCTGTACGTCTTTGGAGGGCGGGAGGAAACTGGAGTACCTGGAGAAAACCCACGCGGTCTCAGCGAGAACGTACAAACTTGGTGCAGATTGCACCCGTAGTCAGAATCGAACCCGGGTCTCTGGCGCTGTAAGACAGCAACTCTACCGCCGCACCACCCTGCCACCCGTGTGTCACTGTGCCACCCTGAATTTTTATTCGTGCATGCCGAGATCCTTTGTACACCAGCAAATAATTATTTCATGAGAGATAGGGATTTGAGTCAATATTTTGCCAAATAATGAACACACTGCTTCATTTAATAGAAACAAAGTTGGGATTCTGATCCTTCACTGATGCTTTTCAATTAACTAAATGTATTGGTTTGAAAAGAATCTGTGTTAAAATAAACCTCAAGAAATTTCATAGATGGACACAAAATGCTGGAGTAACTCAGCAGGACAGGCAGCATCTCTGGAGAGAAGGAATGGGTGACGTTTCGGGTCGAGACCCTTCTTCGGACTTGACCCGAAAGATCACCCATTCCTTCTATTCAGAGATGCTGCCTGTCCCGCTGAGTTACTCCAGCATTTTGTGTCTATCTTCAGTGTAAAGCAGCATCTGCTGCTCAGTCCCACCGAGAAATATCATGTTATATTTCAAACACCATGGAGCCTTTGCAGAAGCAGTAGACGATGTAGTTATTCAACCCATGCAGCTTGTGATTGTGAACATTTTACTTGATGGATGACTTGGAGAAACCCTCAGAAACGAGTTGCCAAGTGACTTCACATGAGAGAGAAAGTTAACCACAAAGTCGGCTGGCAGGAAACTCAAAGGAACTTGTGAAGAAGCACCTTAATATTTGTTGACTTTAAAATTCATCTGCCTGTGAAGATATTGACAGGCCGGCTCTGATGAAAGGATTACTCACTTCTGCATTGATCCAAAGCTGCTCGAACACAATGCATCAGCAGGACATCAATGGGAACGAGAAGGCAATGAATGATCAGCAGGGCAGAAACAGAATTTGCAAAAAGAGAAACAAAGTCAATGTTTTAGTCAATGACCTTGGAGATAAATTATATTTTCAAAAGACTACGATCATGTGATAGGAGTAGAATTAGGCCATTCGGCACATCTAGTCCGTTCCGCCATTCAATCATGGCTGATCTATCTCTCCCTCCTAACCCCTTTCTCCTGCCTTCTCCCCATAACCTCTAGACACCCGTACTGATCAAGAATCTATCTATCTCTGCTTTAAATATATCCACTGACTTGGCCTCCACAGCCTTCTGTGGCAAAGAATTCCACAGATTCAAGGGTTACTTGAAGTTAGGGAAATTAATAATCATACCGCTGGATTGTAAGGTAGACACAGGATGCTGGAGTAACTCAGCGGGTCAGGCAGCATCTCTGGAGAGAAGGAATGGGTGACGTTTCGGGTCGAGACCCTTCTTCAGATTCTGTCCTTTACTCCAGCATCTTGTGCCTACCTTCGATTTAAACCAGCATCTGCAGTTTCCTTTCCTACACACACTGCTGGGTTGTAAGCTGCCCAAGCAAAACATGTTGTTCCTCCAATTTGCTTTGGGTCTCACTCTGACAGTGGAGGAAGTCTCTTTATTCACTCTCTGTCAACCTCTCTCAATTGTAAGAGCTTCTCTCGGTATCCCTTCTTTATCGCTGCTGTTCTAAGAATAGCAACTCCATGTTTTTGCATGGCTATCCGTACACCTCACATCTGTGGAATCGTTATAATAAACATTTTCTACACACAAAGCATTCAGATTTTGCCCCCAGATGCGCTGACTAGAATTGCACCCAATATTCCAAATGCTCCCATACCATTTTTCTTATTTTTGCAGTCAGCATGGCTATTTCACTCTTGTCGTCCATACTTCTATTTGTAAAGCATGGATCGTGTATGCTTTCATTGATCACTTTTTTTTTTAAACCCCTGTGCTGCAACCTTTGATGAGATGTGACCATAACAATGATCCAAGGGATGATTGGGTTAATGCATGAGGTGTGTTTGATGGCACTGGGCCTGTACTCGCTGGAGCTTAGAAGAATGGGGGGGTGGGTTATGAATCTGTGGATTTTATTGTATTCGATGGCTGTGGAGACCAAGTCATTGAGTATTTTTAAAGTAGAGATTGATAGGTTGTTGATTAGTAGAAGCACCAAAGGTTATGGGAAGGCAGGAGAATGGGGTTGAGGGTGAAAAATACATCAGCCACAGTCGAATGTCAAAGTAGACTGAATGGCCTAATTCTGCTCCAATATCTTATACGCCCAGATTTCTCTCTTCCAGCACCCCATTTAAGGATGTTGCCCTTTAGTTCATAATGCCTTTCATTTTTCTTGCTGAAATAAAACATTTTGCACTTTCCTGCTTTGATTTTACAATAGACAATAGACAATAGACAATAGGTGCAGGAGTAGGCCATTCAGCCCTTCGAGCCAGCACCGCCATTCAATGCGATCATGGCTGATCACTCTCAATCAGTACCCCGTTCCTGCCTTCTCCCCATACCCCCTCACTCCGCTATCCTTAAGAGCTCTATCCAGCTCTCTCTTGAAAGCATCCAACGAACTGGATTTTCATTTGCCACATGTTTCCATCTGTCAATAACACAATTGAAAGTCCTCCCTCAGTCCAGACACAAAACGCTGGAGTAACTCTGCGGGTCAGGCAGCATCGTAGGTTTACTAGGTTAATTCCCGGAATGGCGGGACTGTCATATGTTGAAAGACTGGAGCGACTAGGCTTGTATACACTGGAATTTAGAAGGATGAGAGGAGATCTTATCGAAACGTATAAGATTATTAAGGGGTTGGACACGTTAGAGGCAGGAAACATGTTCCCAATGTTGGGGGAGTCCAGAACAAGGGGCCACAGTTTACGAATAAGGGGTAGGCCATTTAGAACTGAGATGAGGAAAAACTTTTTCAGTCAGAGAGTTGTGAATCTGTGGAATTCTCTGCCTCAGAAGGCAGTGGAGGCCAATTCTCTGAATGCATTCAAGAGAGAGCTAGATAGAGCTCTTAAGGATAGCGGAGTCAGGGGGTATGGGGAGAAGGCAGGAAGATTGAGAATGATCAGCCATGATCACATTGAATGGCGGTGCTGGCTCGAAGGGCCGAATGGCCTCCTCCTGCACCTATTGTCTATTGTCTATTGTCTATCTCTGGAGAGAAGGAATGGGTGACGTTTCGGATCAAAATCCTTCTTTAGACCTCAATCTGAAGAAGGGTCTCGACACAAAACGTTATCCATTTATTTTCTCCCGAGATGCTGCCTGACCCGCTGAGTTACTCCAGCATTTTGTGTCTATCCAAGATAGATTAATTGGCCCTCAATTTGTGTAGGAAATGGAAGAGAAATTGGGATAACCTAGAACTAGTGCAAACGTGTCAGTGATGGTAGGTCAAACAAGATGGTTGGTGTGGGAAGGTTAGTGTGGACTCGATGGTCCTGTTTCCACGCTGCATCTTTGAAACTAAATTAAACTTTCACGTCCGTCTCTGGACAGCCTAATACGTTTTGCAACCAATACAAATTTTTTGAAATGCAATTCCTGTTCCCATGAAGGAACTGGGGCATCCAATTTGCACATACGGTATAGCAAACTTCCCAAAACACCAACAAGCTAACGAGCTATTAATTTGTTTTCAGTAATGTTCATTGGGGAGAAAAAACATTGGATGGTCACCAGTGATATCTCATCTGCTCTTCTTTGAAATGGTTCCATTGGTTCATTTATTTGCACATGAGCAGGCTGGGCCTTGGTATTAACATTCCAACCAAAACATGGCCAAAAATGCAACACTCCCGCAGGTCGTACTGAACTGTCAGCCAAGATTCTTTCGCTCAAGAATGGACCTCAAACCCAAAACTTTCTGAGTATGTACATAGTGCTAACAAACTGAAATGGCGAAAGGTCAATTTACATAACATTCAGTAACCCAACCCTCCATTTCTTCAAGATTCAGCAGTGCTGTCATTTAACTTTGTATAGCTGCTGTGAAACCTTTTCCTTTTTATACATTGGCGACAGAGGATAACATCACATTAATAAGGTCATAAGGTCATAAGTGATAGGAGCAGATTAGGCCATTCGTCCCATCAAGTCTCCTCCGCCATTCAATCACGGCTGATCTATATCTCCCTCTTAACCCCATTCTCCTGTCTTCTCCCCAGAACCCCGGACACCCAAACTAGTCAAGAACCCATCTATCTCTGCCTTAAAACTATCCATTGACAGCTTCCACAGCTATCTGTGGCAAAGAATTCCACAGATACACCACCTCTGACTAAAGAAACTCCTCCTCATCTCCTTCCTAAAGGAACGTCCTTTAATTCTGAGGCTGCGACCTCCGGTTCTAGACTCTCCCACTAGTGGAAACATCCTCTCCACATCTGCTCTATCCATACCTTTCACTATTCGATACATTTCAATGAGGTCCCCCTCATCCTTCTAAACTCCAGTGGGTACAGGCCCAGTGGCGTCAAACGCTCATCATTTGTTAACCCACTCATTCCTGGGATCATTCTTGTAAACTTCATCTGGACCCTCTCCAGAGCCAGCACATCCTTCCTCAGTTATGGTGCCCAAAATTGCTCACAATACTCCAAATGTGACCTGACTAGCGGCTTATAGAGCCTCAGCATTATAATCCCTGTTTTTATATTCTAGACTTCTTGAAATAAATCCTAGCATTGCGTTTGCCTTCTTTATCCAATTAATAACATCTATTAATCTTTATAATTCATTAAGGTCTCACACAATGCTGGAGTAACTCAGCAGGTCAGGCAGCATCTCAGGAGAGAAGGAATGGGTGACGTTTCGGGTCGAGACCCTTCTTTATAATTCATTACGTTTCTGACCGTTATGTTTTATAATTCAACGCTCACACATCATTACCTATTATTGGTGTATCCTCAGCAAATCTGAATGTAGGGCTCTAAGAATACATGAACATTAAACACAGAACACAAGGGTGAGGAGGGGGAGTAGTTTTTTCACCCTTCAAGCCTGCTCCATCATCCATCAAGATTGCAATCATGGGCGGCACGGTAGCGCAGCGGTAGAGTTGCTGCTTTACAGCGAATGCAGCGCCGGAGACTCAGGTTCGATCCTGACTACGGGTGCTGCACTGTAAGGAGTTTGTACGTTCTCCCCGTGACCTGCGTGGGTTTTCTCCAAGATCTTCGGTTTCCTCCCACACTCCAAAGACGTAAAAATGTTAAAAAATTGTCCCTAGTGGGTGTAGGATAGTGTTAATTTGCGGGGATCGCTGGGCGGCACGGACTTGGTGGGCCGAAAAGGCCTGTTTCCGGCTGTATATATATGATATGATATGATATGATAAGAAGGCACAGCAACGACTGTTCTACCTAAGAACACTGAAGAAGTCTGGTCTACCCCAACAGCTGCTGACGACATTCTACCGCTGCACCATAGAGAGCATCCTAACGCATGGCATCCCTGTGTGGTACCTCAGCTGCACGGAGGCAGAAAGGAAAGCTCTTCAGCGGGTAGTCCATAGAGCTCAGAGGACCATCGGAACACAGCTACCAGCCTTGGAGGGCATCTACAACACACGATGCCTCAGAAAAGCCACCAACATCCACAAAGACTCTTGGAGGGCATCTACAAGGGCATCTACAAAGACCCTTGGAGGGCATCGACAAGGGCATCTACAAGGGCATCCAAGACCCTTGGAGGGCATCTGCAAGGGCATCTACAAGGACCCTTGGAGGGCATCGACAAGGGCATCTACAAGGGCATCCAAGACCCTTGGAGGGCATCTGCAAGGGCATCTACAAGGACCCTTGGAGGGCATCTACAACACACGATGCCTCAGAAAATCCACCAGCATCCACAAAGACTCTTCACACCCCTGCAAAAGTCTGTTCGAACTCCTTCCACCGACAGACGATACAAGGCCTTCTACGCCCACACCTCCAGACTCAGGAACAGCTTCATCCCCAGGGCCATAGCTGCTATGAACCGGTCCTGCTGAGCTGGATGGTCACATCGCACAGTGAACCGGCACAGATCCACTTGCACTTTATTCTGTCGTAAAACTGTTACAATTTGTTTCGTTGGGTTGTTGTTGTCTAAATTAATACTGACTAGCTAATTAAATTATTGCATCGTATGGGAGGCGCATTCCCAATCTCGTTGTACCCCTGTACAATGACAATAAAGATATATTTTATTGTACTGTATAATATTCTCTACGATTTTACTCTTGAAGACATGAAATTCCCTTTCTTCCCCTTGCACTCTTTCCTCGTCCCCATCCCACACACTAAATTCCTCGTGACTGAGCCTCCATGTAAGTTGCCTATTGTGTAGGAGGTGATCCAAACATGTGGGTGGTGGAGGGGGAGGATTACGCCCAAGTGCTGCCCCAGAGGATTTTGGCAAGTATAGCAATCATAGTTTTAATTGTTCCTGCGTTTTCCTTATAAGTCTCAATTTAAACTTAAACAGTTAGGCCCAAACTATAATTATACATAAAGTATAATAATTATGTTGTCTTACACTTCTTATATCTTAAGCATAGTTAAAAGGGAAATATGCATTGGTTTTGATTTAGTGGCACGGTGGCACAGAGGTAGAGGTGCTGCCTTACAGCGCCAGAGACCAGGGTATGATCCTAACCACGGGTGCTGTCTGTACGGAGTTTGTACGTTCTCCCTGTGACTGCATGGGTTTTCTCCGGGAGCTCCAGTTTCCTCCCACACTCCAAAGACGAACAGCTTTGTAGGCTAATTAGCTTGGTATAAAATTATTAATTGTCCCTAGTGTGTGTAGGATAGTGTTGGTCGGTGCGAACTAGCTGGGCCGAAGGGCCTATTTCCACGCTGTATCTCCAAACTAAACTGAACTAAATACCAAACTTGTGTAGGAAGGAACTGCAGATGCTGGTTTAAACCGAAGATAGACACAAAAAGCTGGAGTAACTCAGCGGGACAGGCAGCATCGCTGAAGAGAAGGAATGGGTGACATTTTGGGTCGAGGCCCTTCTTCAGACAAACACGTTAAATGAACCAGCAATAATATTGTCTCAAGATTAACCAACTGAAGACAACTGAAGAAGAGTTTGTGAAGTTTCCCCTTAACAATTGTGCCCAGAGATGTCTTAGAAATAGTGACTGCTTCCATCTGGTCCGTGTTCTCAGGGGATAATTGCTTCTCTTCATCTCTCGCTGAAGAAAGAGGTTGGTTTAATGTTGGATTCCTACAATAAAATTGTTAAAGTCATCTCAAGTCAATCATTATCAAAGAGAAATATTAAACTGCTTCCATGTGAACAAGGATGTGGCTCGACACTGTGAAGAAATGTATCAATAAATACGTGCTCATCAAGGTCTTTAACTGTAAACAGATTAAGAAACAAAAACTTCAATCTCTAGCTTGTATATATTTTGGGAAAAGAAAATGAAAGGGCATTTTAACAATTTGTTTGAAACGGTTTTGAAAAAGAGTTCGATTATTATGCTTCAAAATCTCCACAGACTAACTCTGCATCGAAAATATCCGGTTGACGAAAAAAAGGAACTGTAGATTCTGTTTTACAAAGGAAAGGCACAAATTGCTGGAGTAACCCAGCGGGTCAGGCAGCATCCCTGGAGAACATAGACGGGTGACATTCCGAAACATCGCCTAAGCATGCCCTGCAAAGATGCTGCCTGACCCGCCCTTTCCAAAGATACCAAGTTGACATTTACAGGGGCATTTGGAGACAAGTTCATAAGTTCACAGGTTGTCGGAGCGGGAATCAGACCGTTCGGCCCATCGAGTCTACTCCGCCATTCAATCGTGGCTGATCGCTATTCCCCTCTCAACCCCACTCTCCGGCCTTCTCCTCGTTATCTTTGACGCCCCTAATAATCACGTACCAACAAGATGCAAAGGAGTATAAGAAAATAACTGCAGATGCTGGTACAAATCGATTTATTCACAAAATGCTGGAGTAACTCAGCAGGTCAGGCAGCATCTCGGGAGAGAAGGAATGGGTGACGTTTCGGGTCGAGACCCTTCTTCAGATGCAAAGGAGTAATGCCCCTACTCGATAGAAAAGCTGCCTCTGCAGTTCCTACCTACACATTCCTTGAACCCTGATTATTTCTTGCAAAATACCAGGTGATTTCCGTGGACTTCACAAACCAATAATAAATTCCCCATGTAAGAGACATTTAAACCATGTAAATAAATTCCCCATGTAAGAGAAGTTTATAAAAACTGAGAATTTTTAAGTTATATGGACTAACAAATATCATATCACATTATTCTCATATCCTATTTTCTAATAACATCAATGGCAGCCAGTCAACGCGTCACGTTCACACTAGATCTCTGAGGATTACCAATAATTTCCACTCCCCTATCAGTTCCCTGTTACCTGTTCGCTCCCAAATGCCGTCAGCTCAGCTCTGATGCTCCCACTTGCACGAAGAGAGATTTAACATGGACAGAAACCCGGGGCATCAGAAGGAAACTCATGCGGTGACAGCGAGAACGTGTAAACTCCACACAGACAGCAGCCCAGGCCAGGATCGAATCCGGGAAGAGGCAGCAACTCACTGTGCTGCCACAAAATGTGTTATTATGCAATGTAATGATTCCGCTTCCCTGAAGATTCCCTGAGGCGGCACGGTGGCGCAGCGGTAGGGTTTCTACCTTACACTGCCAGAGACCCCGGTTCGATCCTGACTACGGGTGCTACCTGTATGGAGGTTGTACGTTCTCCCCATGATCTGTGTGGGTTTTCTCCAGGTGCTCCGGTTTCCTCCCACACTCCAAAGACGTACAGGTTTGTAGGTTAATTGGCTAGGTGAAATTGTAAAATAGTCCCGAGTGTGTGGGATAGTGTTAGTGTGCGGGGATCGCTGGTTGGCGCTGACTCGGTGGGCTGAAGGGCCTGTTTCTGCACAGTATGCTGAACGGTGGCACGGTGGCGCAGCAGTAGAGTTGCTGCCTTACAGCGAATGCAGCGCCGGAGACTCAGGTTCGATCCTGACTATGGGCGCCATCTGTACGGAGTTTGTACGTTCTCCCCGTGACCTGCGTGGGTTTTCTCCGAGATCTTCGATTTCCTCCCACACTCCAAAGACGTGCAGGTATGTAGGTTAATTGACTGGGTAAATGTAAAAATTGTCCCTAGTGTGTGTAGGATAGTGTTAATGTGCGGGGATCGCTGGGCGGCGCGGACTCGGTGGGCCGAAAGGCCTGGTTCCGCGCTGTATCTCTAAATCTAAATCTAAATCTAAACTAAAGTAAACTAAACTAAACTAAGGATGCAATGACCAAGATTCAGCATGCTACTGAAAGAATTAAAGACCTAAATTAATTGAGAACTGTCACCTGGAAAGCACGAGATGACTACATGAGCGATCTCTCCACACTGCCTTGAATAAACTCGGCAGGGGTGGTGATGTAAAATTCCAAAGTGGTCATACCACTATATGATGGGAAAAGATATAGAGACCAAGGATCAATAATGGCACATTGGAACCTAAAGTTGGACACAAAATGCTGGAGTAACTCAGCGGGTCAGGCAGCAGCTCTGGAGAGAAAGACGAGTTGGCGGAGTGAAATCCTTCTTCAGACTGAGAGTTGGAGGGGAGAGAAATTAGAGGTATGAAAAGGTTCAGAATAGGTCAGAGGCAGCACTGATGACCAAGGAAAGGTGGAGCCCACAATGGTCCATTGTTGGCTGTGGAAGAGATGATTACAAAGGGATATGAACAGTGAAACTAGCAGGACAGCTGGAGTGGGGGAGGGATGGAGGGTGAGGGAATGTAAGTGACGCACAGGCCTCTTCCTTCAGAGATGAGGCACGTCATAAATGATTCATCATGCTTTGCGACCAAATGTTTTATTTTTTCCAACAATAACACCTCAATTATTTGTGCACAGACTATTTGGGTGTACCATTATTTGCAGGCTCAGCAGAAGGAAGCATTATCATCAACCTTCTTCCAGAAATAGTTTGGGAACTAATTTGCAGCCTCAACGTTTTGACATTTGGAAGTTGCTGTGAAGTTTTACAACTGACATACGAATCAGGTTTAAATATTTACCACTTATTTCAGTTGGGAGCTTCAGATATAAAATTTCAGGTCCGTTAGGATGAGTCTAATCCAACAAATCCAATCCACATCCAGTCCAAGTATTAGTTGGGAATTCAGTTTAGTTTAGTTTCGAGATACAGCAAGTGCGTGCCGACCAACGATCATCCCGTATACTAGTTCCATCGGACACGCTAGGAACAATTTACAGAGGCCAATCCAGCCACAAACCTGCACATCTTTGGGATGTGGGAGGAAACCGGAGCACCCGAAGAAAGTCCGCGCAGGTTACGGGGAGAACGTGCAAACTCCGTACAGACAGCACCCGTAGTTAGGATCAAACCCAAGTCCCTGGTGCTGCAAGGCAGCAACTCTACCGCTGTGCCACCGTTCCCCCCGTATCTCTGGCACCAACTTTATTTGAAAACATTGACTTGTTTGCAGTTGTAAGCTAGGTGCAATAGATTACATCATCCATTGTCGAGTATATATTTCAGGAAGGTTTAAAAATATTACTTAAATAACTGTGGTTGCAACTGCTGGATATAAGGTGGCATTGCAAATACGTTATAACTGTGAATAGAATCCCGGAGTACAAAATCCCACCTTCAGAGCCAAGCTGTTTTTGACTGTGATCTTGTTAGCAAAGCTCTTGTGCAAACAACATAACCCTCTTTCATTGGCGTTATTTACATTGCAACTGAAGGTTAGCAGCAAAATGAAACTCAAACGTGAGGGCTCATATCCTTCTGATGAGAGACACAAATGAGAGATGAGAAAACATTTCTTCACACAGAGAGTGGTGAGTCTGTGGAATTCTCTGCCGCAGAAGGTAGTTGAGGCCAGTTCATTGGCTATATTTAAGAGGGAGTTAGATGTGGCCCTTGTGGCTAAAGGGATCAGGGGGTATGGAGAGAAGGCAGGTACAGGTTACTGAGCTGGATGATCAGCCATGATCATATTGAATGGCGGTGCAGGCTCGAAGGGCCGAATGGCCTACTCCTGCACCTATTTTCTATGTTTCTATGTTTCTAAAACGCTGGAGTAACTCAGCAGGCCAGGTAGCATCCCTGGTAGAAGGAATGGGCGACGTTTCAGGTCGAGACCCTTCTTCAGAACCTCCTTCTTCTTCCTTCGGTTTTTGTTTTAGTTTAGTTTAAAGATACAGTGCGGAAACAGGCCCTTCGGCCCACCGAGTCCGCTCCGACCAGCCATCCCCACACACTAACGCGATCCTACACACACTGGGGACAATTTACAATTTTACCAAACCAATTAACCTACAAACCTGCACGTCTTAGAAGTGCGGGAGGAAACCGTAGATCCCGGAGAAAACCCACGCAGGTCACGGGGAGAACGTACAAACTCCATACAGACAGCACCCGTGGTCAGGATCGAACCTGGGTCCCTGGCGCTGTGAGGCAGCAACTCTACCACTGTGCCACCATGCCGCTTATCACCTTCTGTTTATGAGGTTTGCACTCTAAGCTACTCTGCATCATGTAAAGAGAAAACATAATGGAAAAATGCAGGATTTCTAAATAGATCAAAGCATTGCATTACATTTACATGTTTATGAATGCATTCTTAATAGGAATTATTTAAAAAAAACACATTGCTATATCACAACATTTATATCTTGCTTGAAGATATTTCATGGAAATGCTAATTGTCAGTCCAGTCACTACCATTGCACCAAAGAGGTGTGATGTTGCTATAGTTACGTTATATCAGGTGCGATGAATATGTGGTGGATGAACTGGTGATATGTTGTTGACTTTGTGTAAAACATATTAAGTTCAAAGTTTATTTAATCATGACCATTAGTGAGGTAAGTAATATATTACAAAATACAATCAGTAAACAGATGTTCTTGACTGACATAACAAGACAAACAAGCTCTTCAGAGGGATCGGATTTGCAAGTAATTACCTTAAATCCATGTCTAAGAGGGCTTTTGAGTTAAAGTAATAATAATTGTTTTCAGGTTTTCAGTGTCCCAAGCCTCGTGTAGGATTTTAATGGGCCACACTGCATGTGTAAGGATGTTATTGAGGGTAGGACTTAGTTAGCTGTGATACCATACCAGTCAACAAGCTTGCCAAAGCTGTTGACAGACACAAAATACTGGAGTAACTCAGCGGGACAGGGAGCATCTCTGGAGAGAAGGAATGGGTGACGTTCCATGGTCAAGACCATTCTTCAGGCCCGAAACGTCACCCATTCCTTCTCTCCAGAGGTGCTGCCTGTCCTGCTGAGTTACTCCAGCATTTTGTGTCTATCTTCAGTGTAAACCAGCATCTGCAGTCCCCTACTGCCAAAGCTCTTGGCTGGGTTTGTGTATCTGATGGCCAGAATGGTGAAGTGTCAAGCATCAAATGGGAACCCGTGGAAATCAGCTAGAAAGTCTTTCGGCAGAATAGACACTTCCTCTCCCCCCTCTCCCGTCAGGTAAAAGACACAGAAGTGTGAAAACTCACCTCTCCAGACGCAGGGACAGTTTCTTCCCAGCTGTCATCAGGCAACTGAATCATCCTTTCACCAGCTAGAGCACAATCCTGAGCGACCATCTACCTCATTGGAGACTCTCGGGCTATCTTTAATCGGACGTTACTGGACTTTACCTTGCACTAAACGTTATTCCCTTTATCCTGTATCTGTACACTGTGGACGGCTGGATTGTCATCATGTACAGTCTTTCCACTGGCTGGACAGCACACAACAAAAAGCTTTTCACTGCATCTCAGTACACGTGACCATAAACTAACCTAAACTGAAGAAGCATGCAAATTTGGAAAGAAAATTTTGTGAAAATAATTGGGTGGTTGAAGTAGATAATTAATCCAGTAAAAGATATGAACCTGAAATGTGACAGCAGAATGGAATTTTTATTGAAACTGATGCAAAGCCAGTGCCGTTTCATTTCTAGTGGAGGATTAGTTTTGTTTCGTTTTGTGATACAGGAGGGAAACGGAGCCCTCGGCCCACTGAGTCCGTGCCGACCAGCGATCCCCAGACACTGACAATGTCCTACATACACTGGGGACAATTTACAATCTTTACCAAAGGCAAGTTGCCGACAAACCTGTACGTCTTTGGAGTGTGGGAGGAAACCGGAGCACCCGGGGAAAACCCACACAAACACGGGGAGAACGTACAAACTCCACACAGACAGCGCCCGCAGTCAGGATCGAAGCCGGGTCTTCGGCCGTGTAGAGCAGCAACTCTACCGCCGCGGCGCCATGCCGCCCTGAAGTTAACTCAGGAAATAACAAATACATGCTTGTTTTTCAAAACTGCTAATGGCCAGTGATATTCAGTACAACATTAATATTATAGAGAGCCATTATTCTCCAGAGGGAATGATTTTGCATAATAAATTCACATTTCCATAATTATGTGATGTTAAAATTATGCCAGGCTGCTCCTTTCTAGGTCCATGGTGAAAATGTGTTCATCAGAATTTTGCTTTTTATGTACAGAATTAATGGCGCTAACAACGAGCAAGCTGCATGTTTGTTCCCCATCTGAACAGAAAGCCCATGTTTCACCTGGACAGTACAGTGGCACAGCTGGTAGAGCTGCTGGCTCACAGTGCCAGGGACGCAGGTATGATCCTGTCTGTCTGTCCTGGTTGTGTAAGAAGGAACTGCAGATGGTGGTTTAAACCGAAGAGAGACACAAAAAGCTCCACTTCAGTCCGAAGAAGTTGTCTCGACCCGAAACGTCACACATTCCTTCTCTCCAGAGATGCTGCCTGTCCCGCTGAGTTACTCCAGCTTTTTTTGTCTATCTTCTGGTCTGTCCTGTCTGTCTGTGTTGAGTTTGTACGCTCTCCCTGTGACTGCGTGGGTTTCCTCCGGGCGCTCCGGTTTCCTCCCACATCCCAAGGACGTGTGTGTTTCTAGGTTAATCGGCCTCTTCAAATTGCCCCCAGTTTGTCGGGAATGGATGTAAAAGTAGGATAACATAGAACTAGTGTGAACAGGTAATTGATGGCCGATGTGGTCTTGGGGGGGGGGGGGGGGGCAGAGGGCCTGTTTCAATTGCTGTGCCTTTCAATGAATTAAATCAAAGGAAACTGATTAGGATCAATCTAATTATTAAATCCCCTTACTACATGTTCTTTATGGTTACCTTAAATTCTTGATAGTACCAAAGAAAGTGGGTGGCACGGTGGTGCAGCGGTAGAGTTGCTGCCTTACAGCGCCAGAGAGCTGGCTTTGATCCTGACTACGGGTGCTGTCTGTATGTATTTGTACGTTCACCCCGTGACCTGCGTGGGTTTTCTCCGGGATCTCCGGTTTCCTCCCACACTCCAAAGACGTACTGGTTTGTAGGTTAATTGGCTCAGTATAATTGTACGTTATCCCTAGCGTGTGTAGGATAGTGTAACGTGTGCGGGGAGTGCAGGTCGGAGCGGACTCGGTGGGCCGAAGGGCCTGTTTCTGTGCTGTATCTGTAAACTAAGCTAATAAATTAAACTAATTGTGTTTCTAACACTAACATAATTTCCTTTTTATTTCACTATCTTCTCGGGTCACATTGAAAAACCCAATCCTATCTATTTATAACAGAAATGCTCATTAAACTCCCTTTCAATTACACACACCAATATTCATGGGAAACCGTATTCTTCAACCAGCATAAATTTGTAAAAAGCAGATTTTAAAAAGTTAACATGGAATTTACTAGAGTTGAATTTAGACCAAATAAAGTTCTTGTTCTGAAAATTAATGTTGTCATAGAAAATGAATTGAGCCTGAATTCAGTGGACATATGTTGAAGCATAAGTCCTACTTGTTTTGGAAATGCGAAAAGATATTTGTTACAAGTCACAAAATCTAGATGGAAATGGGCCAAATTTAAAGCAAATCTGTTTATCGCACTGGAAATGGAAAACAAGTCATTCATGCTATCCTTCACTTTAGACTTTAGTCTTTAGAGATACAGCGTGGAAACAAGCCCTTCGGCCCACCGAGTCTGTGCCAACCAGCGATCCCCGCACACTAACACTATCCCAAACACTAGGGACAATTGGCAATTTTACCAAAGCCAATTAACCTACAAACCTGTACGTCTTTGGAGTGTGGGAGGAAACCGGGGCACAGGGAGGAAACCCACACAGGTCACGGGGAGAACATGCAAACGCCATACAGACAGCACTCGTAGTCAGGATCAAACCCAGGTCTCTGGCGCTGTAAGGTAGCAACTCTACCGCTACGCCACTGTGCCACCCAAAATATAGATACAGTATATGTTACCAAATATAGATATGCACACAATAAAATCTCTCACATATTAATACCAGTTTTATTTTAAAATAGATGGATTCTGACCACTTGGGTGTAGGTTTTTTTGGCAGCCGGTTTTTATTTCTGATAGTGGTTTACCTACTTCTGAACCAGAGTCATGGACTTATCCAGGATGGACACAAACCCTTCAGCCCAACTTACCCATGCTGAGTAACATGTCCCATCTACACTAGTCCCGCCTGCCCGCATTTGCCCCATATCCCTCTAAACCTTTCCTATCCATGTATCTGTCCAATTGTCTTTTAAATGTTGTTATTATACCTGACTCAACTCTCTCGTCTGGCAGATCAATCTATTTATCCACCATCCTCAGTGTGAAAGAATTGCCCCACAGGTTCCTAGTCCAGCTTTCTCCCCTCACCATAAACCCATGTCCTCTGGTTCTTGTTTCCCCTACTCTGGGTAAAAGACTGTGCATCCACCCCATCTATTCCCTTCATGATCTTTTCTACCACTATAAGATCACCCCTCTTCCTCCTGTGCTCCAAAGAGTATAGCCCTAGTCTGCACTCCCTTCAATCTCAAACTAAGACATGTTTATCTTAGTTTAGTTTAGAGATACAGCGTGGAAACAGGCCCTTCGGCCCACCGAGTCCGCACCGACCAGCGATCCCCACACATTAATACTATCCTACATGCACTAGGGACAATTTACACTTATACCATGCCAATTAACCCACAAACCTGTACGTCTTTGGAGTGTGGGAGGAAACCGGAGATCTCGGAGAAAACCCATGCAGTCACGGGGAGAACGTACAAACTCCGTACAGACAGCACCCGTAGTCGGGATGGAACCCGGGTCTCCGGCGCTGCAAGACCTGTCAGGCGGCAACTCTACCGCCGTGCCACCCTGCTGCCCATGTTCCTTCTTCAATCTTAAAACCAGGCTTGTGCTCCTTCTGACTCACTGATTTCAAATTTCATTCTTCCATCATTTGACAGTCCCACCATCCCGGGAATTAACCTCGTGAACCTACGCTGCACTCCCTCTATAGCAAGAATGTCCTTCCTCAAATTAGGAGACCAAACCTGCACACAATACTCCAGGTGCGGTCTCACCAGGACCCTGCAGAATAACCTCTTTGCTCCTATACTCAAATCCTCTTGTTATGAAGGCCAACATGCCATTTGCTTTCTTCACTGCCTGCTGTACCTGCAAGCTTATTTTCGGTGACTGATGGACAAGGACACCTGGGTCTCGTTGTACGCCCCCTTTTCCTAACCTGACACCATTCAGATAATAATCTTGTTCTTGTCACCAAAGTGGATAACCTCACATTTATCCACATTATACTGCATCTGCCATGCATCTGCCAACTCACCCAACCTGTCCAAGTCACCCTGCATCCTCATAGCATCCTCCTCACAGTTCACACTGCCACCCAGCTTTGTGTCATCTGCATATTTGCTAATGTTACTTTTAATTCCTTCATCTAAATCATTAATATATATTGTGAATAGCTGCGGTCCCAGCACCAAGCCTTGCAGCACTCCACTCGCCATTGCCTGCCATTCTGAAAGGGACGCCCTGAATTCCTACTCTTTGTTTCCTGTCTGCCAACCAATTTTCTATCCGTCAATACCACACCCCCAATACCATGTGCTCTAATTTTGCCCACTAATCTCCTGTGTGGGACCTTATCCAAGGCTTTCTGAAAGTCCAGATACACTACATCCACTGGCTCTCCCTTATCCATTTTATTGTTACATTCTCAAAAAATTCCAGAAGATTAGTCAAGCAAGATTTCCCCTTCGTAATTCCATGCTGACTTGGACTCTTACTGCTATCCAAATGCGCAAAAGTTTCGCGGTGATTTTAAGAGGTCTTCTTTCAAACTCCAGAGGCAACGAACGAGAACTAATGACTCTCCTTTTAAACAGAGCTTGAAATTGATATCAACAGCACGTTTACTCCTAAACAGCTGGTGGCTGCTAACGGAGGCCATTTAGCTCAGACATGAACATCAAAATGCTATCCAGGCCCTTCTAACGACCACAGCAATCACTGCAAATGGCAGTCGCAGCTTCATAAACATCAGGATGATGGTAAGAGGATTGCGGACACTGGGCGGAAGAGGGTAATCACACAGTGTGGGTGGAGAAAGCATCTTGGTGTGAAAGCATCATACAGGAGATGGTGAAAAACAACACAAGCAGGAGCAAGGTGGTGGTGGTAGTGAGGGGGCTTGAAGACTGATAGTAAAACTACGTGCACCCTAATTTTCAATAGCTGGGCGGCATTGCGGCCTAGCCGTGGAGCTACTGCCTTACAGCGCCAGAGACCCGGGTTCGATCCCGACTACGGGTGCTGTCTGTACGGAGTTTGTACGTCCTCCCGGTGACCTGCGTGGGGTTTCTCCGAGATCTTCAGTTTCCTCCCACACTCCAAAGACGTACAGGATTGTAGGATAATTGGTTTGGTATAAAATGTAAAAAAATTGTCCCTAGTGTGTGTAGGATGGTGTTAATGTATGGGGATCGCTGGCCAGTGCGGACATAGTGGGTCGAATGGCCTGTTTCCATGCTGTATCTCTCAACTAAACTACGAGGTAAGTACAGTTTCTGTGGTTATGGTTGATCAAAGATGAACGTTTCCTTGGGAGAGATAAATCCAGAATCATCAATGCAACATTGCGATCAGAATAATAAAATAGATGGAAGCATTACATTTCTTGGCTATAAACGTCTTTTAAAGCAAATTTTATTTTTTGAGACACAGCATGGAATCAGGCCTCTCAGCCTTTTGACTTTAGAGGTAAAATGTGGAACGAGGCCCTTCAGCCCACCGAGTCCACCCTGACCAGTGATCACCCCATATACTAGCACTAGGCCACACACTAGCCTGGGGACAATATATGATTTCCAGAAGCCAATTAACCTACAAACCTGGACGTCTATGGAGTGTGGGAGGAAACCGGAGCACCCGGGGAAATGCCATGTGGTCACGGGGAAAACGTACAATCTCCGTAGAGACGGCACCCGTGATCAGGATCGAACCTGGACCTCTGACGCTGTAAGGCAGCAACTCTACCACCGTGCCACCGTGCCACCTATTAAGTCCAAGCCGATCATCGATCACCTGTGCACACTAGTTCTATGCTATCCGACGTTTATACATTACGGTAACATTACAGAGGCCAATTAACCTACAAACGCACGCATCTTCGGGATGGGAGCGAAACCCAGACGAAACCCAAGTGGTCGCAAACTCCACGCAAACAGCCCACGAGAGCAGGATCGAACCCTGCTCCCTGGTGCTGCGAGGCAGTGATTCTACCAGTGGTGCCGCTATGCCAGAGACACAGAGAATGAACAATGTATGCTAACAGCTGGAATTAAATTGGATAATTCAATCTGTTTCCCATCTTTACGTTTTGTTAGACAATAAAAATTTCACCATGGCTACTGGAAGAAATAAAATGCAAAATTCAATGACAGGAGGTAAGTGAGAGGTTTTGTTAAGTTTAGTTTAGACAATAGACAATAGACAATAGGTGCAGGAGTAGTTTGGTTTAGTTTAGTTTAGCTTGTTGTCTTGTGTACAGTGAAAAGCTTTGGTCGTGTGCTAACCAGTCAGCAGAAAGACAATACATGTTAAAGGGAATAACTTGAATTACATTTAGTGCAAATAACATCCAGTAAAGTCCAATTATAGGTAGTCTGAGGGTGTCCAATCTTTGTAGATTGTAGCTCGGGACTGCTCTCTAGTTGTTGGCAGGATAGTTCAGTTGCCGCAAGAGGCCACTCAACCCTTCCAGCCTTTCCTACCACTCAATAAGACAATGGCTGATCTAATTGTGATCTCCACTGCATGCTTCCATCTATCCATGCCAACTTTTTCACACAGAGGGTGGTGAGTATATGGAACGAGCTGCCGGAGGAAGGAGTTGAGGCAGGTGCAATAACATTTAAAAGACATTTGGACAGGTACATGGACAGGAAATACTTAGAGGGAAATGGACAAATGGGACAATCTTGATAGGTATGGACAAGTTGGGCCAAAGGGTCTGTTTCTGTGCTGTATGACTATTATCATTGGCACAGAAGAAGCCGCTTCAAACATTCACGAGATAGACACAAAATGCTGGAGTAGCTCAGCTGGTCAAGTAGCATCTTTTTAGTTTATTTTAGAGATACAGTGAGGAAACAGGACCTTGGGCCCACCAAGTCTGCGCCGACCAGTGATACTGCCTGACCTTGTCTACCCCTCCCGTTCATGCCGTAGCTGTGACAGCATTAACCTACACACAGGCCAGACTCCCCACCGTTGACTCCATCTACACTTCATGTTCCCTTGGAAAACCAGCCATCAGGGCCCGCCAATCCCTGTCCTGCTCATCCAAAATGCCCGAGGAGGCGGGCGAAGAGATCCAAGATGGTGGCAATGGTGGCGGGCGTGAGGGACAAAGGGCCGGTGAGTGGACCGGCTGTGGGAGGCAGTGCAGTGCAACTCGACCGCGGAGATCAGGCGAGCAAGAAGGGACGGTTCTCAGTCCCTGTTGAAGCAGGAGTGTGGAGGGGAGAGTGCACCACCGCTGAACGTAAGCCAGAAAGTATGTATCTCCGAAGAAGGGTCTCGACCTGAAACGTCACCCATTCCTTCTCTCCAGAGATGCTGCCTGTCCCGCTGTGTTACTCCAGCACTTTGTGTCTATCTTCGGTTTATGCAGTTCCTCCCTAGGCAAGTATTTTTCTCAACTCCCTTCGACGAACTTTGTTCATATTCTCTGGCTATTAATGGTACTGTAGCGACCATAGAGAATGGTCCAGGTCGTCGAACCCTCAGATTGGCCAGCGAGGTCACGTGTGAACGCGACCATGGGGATTGGTCCAGGGAGCGACATCGCTGATTGGCCAGCGTGGTCATGTGCGCTTTTGGCGCCCGAAATGTTCAGTTCGGCGAAGTCTTCGAAGAAGACAGTAAGTTTTTGATGGTTGTCCTTTACCTTGTTGTTTAACTCTGTATTCGAATATTGCGGCTGCAATAAACTTCTTCTACAACCAACAAGTTTTCGGACTCGCCATATTGGTGACCCCGACGTGATCTGGATGATCACCGACTATGCAGGGACACGACGCCTCGTTGTTGATTGCCGCGCCTGGCACACCGGAGTTAAGCGCGGTAAGCGTTCACCTTCCGTTGTTTTGGACACATTCACCGCAATCTTGGTTTGTCCACACCGAAGCTCAATTTCATATAAAGAAGATATCGGACGACTCGACGATGTATTACTACCTCGTCAGCGCTCTATCACCGGAGACGACCACACGCGTGATGCGGTTCATCATTAATCCGCCTGCGGAAAGCAAGTACGTGGCCATGAAGAAAGTGTTACTGCGAACCTTCGGGTTTAATAGGCATGATTGCGCTGCAAGACTTCTGCACCTACCGGACCTCGAAGATCGACGGCCTTCCGTTCTCATGGCCGAAATGATGATGCTAGCCGGTGAGCATACGGATTGCCTTATGTTCGAACAGGCATTCCGAGAGAAGCTTCCTGAGGATGTCCGACTGCTGCTCACGGATTGTTCTTTTAAGGACCCCGAAGCATATGCAGCGAAAGCGGACGCGCTCATAGCGGCTAAAAACAAGGCAAGCGGTTCGATCAACAAGGTCTCGACATCAGTGACCACGCCACAGCGACATCAAGATGGCGCCGCGTCTCCTGCCAGTTCTCCGAAAGCCCGCCAAAAAGATCCGCACAAGCGCGGCTGGTGCTATTATCACCTACGATGGGGTAGCGAATCCCGCAACTGCCGCTCACCTTGTACCTTCGCGGGAAATGCCTCGGCCGATCGTACATAGGGGCAGTTACGATTGGCCAGAACCGACGCCTCTACGTCCACGATCGATTCACGGACACAGAATTTTTGGTGGACACGGGAGCCATCGTCAGCATAGTGCCGCCGACCGACCTCGAAACCAGAACGGGTAAGACAGGTCCCACCCTCATCGCGGTTAATGGCAGCCCCATTCGCACTTTCGGTATACGGAAGATGTCCCTTGTGTTAGGCCTCCGCACGTACGAATGGCCATTCATCATAGCAGACGTCAGACAAGCGATCCTGGGCGCAGATTTTCTCTGGGCTTTTTCACTGGTCCCTGATGTCCGCGGTAACGACCTCCGACCCTCCGCCGGCGAGAAGCCCGTCGCTCCGACAATCGCCTCCCCGCCCAGCCCTACTGTCCTGGCCGTCGTCGCGGCCCCTGACTCATATGCTGAGATCCTGGCGGAGTTTCCAGAGCTGCTCATCCAACGTTTTGACACGCCTTCGGCCAAGCACGGCGTGGTCCATCACATCCGCACCGAGGGCCCTCCCGTTTTCGCTCGGGCCAGGAGACTACCGCCAGACAAACTGGTGGTGGCACGGGCGGAATTTAGGAAGATGGAGGAAATGGGAATTGTCCATCAGTCCGACAGCCCGTGGGCCTCGCCGTTGCATATGATCTCCAAGGCATCTGGGGGGTGGAGACCATGTGGCGATTATCGGCGTCTCAATGCTGTCACCACGGCTGATCGCTACCCCATACCGCACCTACAGGACTTTTCATCTGGGTTGGAAGGGGCGGTGGTGTTCTCCAAAATCGATTTGGTGCGAGGATACCACCAGATTCCGGTGCGTCCGGAGGACATACAGAAAACTGCAACGATTACTCCGTTCGGGTTGTTTGAATGGTTGCGTATGCCTTTCGGTTTAAAGAACGCGGCACAGGCTTTCCAACGACTGATGGACCGTGTGGGTCGGGGTTTACCCTTTTTGTTTATTTATTTAGACGACATCCTGGTCGCCAGCCCTTCAGTGCAGGAACACCAGGCCCATTTGCGGACTGTGTTCCAGCGGCTCCAAGACCACGGGCTCATTATCCAACCCTCCAAGTGTCAATTCGGCCTCTTGATTTTCTAGGGCACAGAATTACCCCTGCCGGCGCCTCCCCTTTGCCCGAGAAGGTGGAGGCTATCCGGGCATTTCCCAGGCCCACCACAGTAAAAGGACTACAGGAGTCCGTAGGCATGGTTAACTTCTACCATAGGTTCGTTCCGGCAGCTGCGCGGGTCATGCGCCCGCTTTTCCAGTGCCTTGCGGGAAAACCGGTAGAGTTGATATGGTCCCCGGCCGCAGAGTCGGCTTTTACAGCAGCTAAGGCAGCATTAGCAGACGCCACCATGTTGGTCCACCCGAGCCCCTCCGCCCCCACGGCCCTGACGGTTGACGCCTCTGATGTGGCGGTGAGCAGGGTCTTGGAGCAGCAGGTCGGTGGCCGTTGGCAGCCCTTGGCATTTTTCAGCCGGCAACTAAATTCGGCTGAGCTGAAGTATAGCGCATTTGACCGAGAGCTTCTGGCTCTCTATTTAGCTGTTCGTCATTTCAGGTATTTCCTTGAGGGCCGCCCATTTGTGGCCTTTACGGACCACAAACCATTAACATTTGCATTTTTCAAATTGTCTGACCCATGGTCGGCCCGCCAGCAGCGGCACCTGACTGCTATCTCCGAATTTACCACCGATGTCCGTCATGTCGCGGGTAAGCTTAATGCCGTTGCTGTCGCCCTGTCTAGACCTGCTTTTTCCCCTATTTCGGCGGTGGACTGCGAGGTGAATCCCCAGGAGCTTGCGGAGGCACAGCTTCTAGCGGATACCGCTTCGGCATACCAGTCCACCACTTCGGGATTGAAGTTGGCTCAGGTAGCCTGCGGGTCGGAAGGCACAAAAGTCTGGTGTGATGTTTCTCTTCCCCGTCCCAGGCCGGTAGTACCGCCCTCCCTTCAGCGCCGGGTTTTTGATGCCATTCATGGGCTGGCGCACCCATCCATCCGCTCCACCTCTGCTTTGGTAGCAGCTCGGTTTGTCTGGCATGGCCTACGGAAACAGGTAGCGGGTTGGGCGCGTTCCTGCGTTCCCTGTCAGACCGCTAAAGTCCAGCGCCATGTCCAGCCCCCCGTACAGGAGTTCGAGGTCCCAGCAGTTCGTTGTTTCCACATCCACGTGGATTTAGTCGGGCCTTTGCCTTCCTCCCGGGGCTACACCCACCTCCTCACGGTGGTGGATCGGTTCACCCGGTGGCCAGAGGCTTTCCCATTGTCTGATATTTCGTCAGCGTCTTGTGCCAGGACTTTGGCCCTCCATTGGGTAGCTCGTTTCGGGGTCCCGGCAGTTATTACCACTGACAGGGGGCCGCAGTTCACTTCGTCCCTCTGGGCCACGCTCGCAGAACTGTACGGTTCCAAGTTACAACCCACTACTGCATATCACCCCCAGGCAAATGGACTTGTAGAAAGGTTCCACCGTCAACTTAAGGCGTCCCTCAGTGCAAGGCTTGAAGGCCCGGACTGGGTAGACCAGCTCCCCTGGGTTCTTCTGGGCATCCGGACTGCTCCTAAGCTAGATCTCGGTGCGTCGTCCGCGGAGCTAGTATATGGCTCGACACTTCGAGTACCCGGAGATTTGTTTCCGGACCCTTCAGACCAGCTGCCTACAGTCCCATCAGTGTTAGCATCTCTCCGGGCACGGGTGGGTTCCCTGGCTCCAGTTCCGACTTCACGTCATGGGTGTCCCATGGTACATGAACCGCCTTCCCTGAAGGACTGTGAGTTTGTGTTTCTGCGAAAAGATTCCCATCGCGCCCCGTTGCAGAGGGTCTATCAAGGGCCGTTCCGGGTTTTGCGTAAGGGAATGGCTACCTTCACCTTAGACATGTGCGGCAAGAGTGAGTTCGTCTCGGTGTCCCGGCTCAAACCTGCCCATTTGGATCCGGATCAACCAGTCCTGGTCGGCCAAACCCCTAGGAGAGGCCGACCTCCGTTAGGTCCGCTCAGTCCAGGACCCCCCGTTCCGGCAGTTCCTCCAGGACCCCCCGTTCCGGCAGTTCCTCCAGGACCCCCCGTTCCGGCAGTTCCTCCAGGACCCCCCGACCTCCGTTAGTTCCTCCAAGTCCGGAACCCCCGGCTCCTGTGGTTCAGGCTGCCCCTCTCCGTACTCGTTATGGTCGCGAAATCCGGCTCCCTGCTAGGTTCCGTACCTCGGGTTCTGGGGGGGGTCATGTAGCGACCATAGAGAATGGTCCAGGTCGTCGAACCCTCAGATTGGCCAGCGAGGTCACGTGTGAACGCGACCATGGGGATTGGTCCAGGGAGCGACATCGCTGATTGGCCAGCGTGGTCATGTGCGCTTTTGGCGCCCGAAATGTTCAGTTCGGCGAAGTCTTCGAAGAAGACAGTAAGTTTTTGATGGTTGTCCTTTACCTTGTTGTTTAACTCTGTATTCGAATATTGCGGCTGCAATAAACTTCTTCTACAACCAACAAGTTTTCGGACTCGCCATAGTGCCACACTGGTTCTCAAGGGTCAGACATGATAACAGGAAAACATAAACACAAGTAAATAGAAAACTTCAAAGCCAAGGCAAGCAAACGGAAGATACAGATACCCAGAGAATCAGTTGCAGAGAAAAAATATCTAAAAAGATGAGATGAAGGCAATATTAAAATATGACAAGAACAGAGATTATTTCTGCTGCATTATTGCGTGTTTAGTAATTTACTAAGAATGTAAAGTCACACATCAAAGTTAATAGCTAATACTTTAAAAACCAGCCTGTTGGAAAACCACTGACTGATGCTAAAGACACAGAATAAGTAAATTATTCACTTGCCTTATGAAACTGCTCTAATCAGTGAGTGAATCATGAAACGCTTTAAACAGCTGCATGCTTTGAACTTTAAGGAATGGTAGTTGGAGCTATCAAGACATGCTCCTTTGATAAGATGCACTTCACAGATGCAGGAGAAAGCAAGTTGCTTCTCCGAGTAGTTTTCACCACGCAGACGGCATGCGTAGGAAGGAACCGTAGATGCCGGTTTACACCGAAGACGGACACAAAATGTTGGACTAACTCAGCGGGACAGGCAGCATCTCTGGAGAGGAGGAATGCGTGATGTTTCGGGTCGAGACCCTTCTTCAGACTGGAGACTTCTTCTACTCTGCAGAATTCTACGCAAACACCAAACATTGTTAACACACAAGCCTCGCCAATCTCATTAAAATAAATCAATTGATAGCTCACTGCAAATATTCATTCACAAAATGCTGGAGTAACTCAGCAGGTCAGGCAGCATCTCAGGAGAGAAGGAATGGGCGACGTTTCGGGTCGAGACCTGAAGAAGGGTCTCGACCCGAAACGTCGCCCATTCCTTCTCTCCTGAGATGCTGCCTGACCTGCTGAGTTACTCCAGCATTTTGTGAATAAATACCTTCGATTTGTACCAGCATCTGCAGTTATCTTCTTACGCTCACTGCAAATAGTTCAGCATTGAATATGAATTTAGTTTAGTTTAATTTAGAGGTCCAGGGAGGAAACAGGCCTTTCGGCCCACCGAGTCTGCACTGCCCAGCGATCCCCGCACACTAACGCTATCCTACGAACACGAGGGACAATTTGCTTTTATACCAAGCCAATTAACCTGCAACCCCGCACGTCTTTGAAGTCAGGGAGGAAACCGAAGTTCTTGGAGAAAACCCACGCAGGTCACGGGGAGAACGTACAACCTCCGTACATACAGCGCCCGCAGTCGGGATCGAACCCGGGTCTCTGGCGCTGTAAGGCAGCAACTCTACCGCTGCGCCACCGTGCCGCCCCAATTTGGTCAAGACCCAAACGGACCCTGGGATGTGGAGCTTTTGAAAGGTGGTTCGGGTGCCCTTCCAAAAGGTCGAGTGCATGGACCAGACGCGGTGGAGCACTTAACAACAACTGGGACTTGAAACTGGCGCCAAATCTGGCGCACGCCAGATTTGGCACCAGTTTCAAGTCCCAGTTGTTGTTAAGTGCTGTATACTGCATATTGTCTCAGTGTACTACTGCTATACACTTGTCCCTTATCTGAGATAAAGCTTATCTGATATGTATCTATGTGTTTATGCACAGTGATACTTGCACTGAACTGTACACAACAATGAATTCTACTGTACCTCAGTGCATGCGACAACTAAACTACCATTGAACGATTAAACCTTGACATCATTCATCAGCTTATAAGTTCCAGGAGCCGAATTAGGCCATTCGGCCCATCAAGTCTACTCCACCATTCTACTCCACCATTCAATCATGGCTGATCTATCTTTCCCTTTCATACCCATTCTCCTGCCTTCTCCCCATAACCCCTGACACCAGTACTAATCAAGAATCTATCAATCTCTGCCTTAAAAATATCCATTGACTTGGCCTCCACAGCCTTCTGTGGCTAAGACGTGCAGGTATGTAGGTTCATTGGCTGGGCAAATGTTTTAAAAAAATTGTCCCTAGTGTGTGTAGGATAGTGTTAATGTGCGGGGATCGCTGGGCGGCGCGGACTCGGTGGGCCGAAGGGACTGTTTCCGCGCTGTATCTCTAAATCTAAATTAATTCCACAGATTCACTACCCTCTGACTAAAGATATTCCTCCTCATCTCCTTCCTAAAGGTAAGTCGTTCTATTCTGAGGCTATGGCCCCTGGTCCTAGACTCTCCCACTAGTGGAAACATCCTCTCCACGTCCACCCAATATAGGTCTTTCACTATTCGGTAAGTTTCAATGAGGTTCCCCCCACATCCTTCTTATCTGCAGAGTTCCCAGGGTGCAGTAATGTTCCTGGATTAGTTAACGCTCTGGACCTATTGCAAAGGGCTTCGTGTTATGGCCCACAAACACACCCACCAAGGCTGCATGATCAATTTATCTACCTTCTGCCACATAACCACCACCACTCCCATGAATGGACACTCTTCTTCAGCGGATCAGAAAGGACCCTTAATCCCACCAGTGACTGCCACCCCTCGAATTGGTGCAATTTAGTTTAGTTTGGCTTATTGTTACAATGCGGAAACAGACCCTTGGGCCGACCAAATCTGCTCCGGCTAGCGATCCACATGCACTAGCACTATCCTACACATTAGGGCCAATTTACAATGCTTACCCAAGCCATTTAGCCTACAGACCTGTAAGATCTCGGAGAAAAGCCACGCAGGTCATGGGGAGACCGTACAAACTCCGCACAAACAAGCACCCACAATCAGGATCGAACCCGGGCCTCTGGCTTTGTAAGGCAGCAACTCTACCGCTGCGCCACCGTGCCGCACGCCAGTTTTCAGATTCCAAATGGAGCCTAAACCTATGGGTCAGGTTGACTTCCAGGCAGTGGATCAGTCAAGGACACAAAGGACACTGTGGCATTAAAATCATTGACGCGAGATTTAAAAAAAAGATTTCTCTTCCCCCCCCATCAGGAAGTCGGCATCTCTCCATCTGTCCGTGTAGCTAAACCTACTGAAATAAGGCCATCACGTCCTTGACTCCAGTCCTAACAGGGATAACCTGGAAGCGATGGTAAATTATGCTTTCCTCCCATCCTCCCCATCCCCAAGATGAAACTAAATCAGAAGATTCGCAACTTCTATCAGCTTCTTTTAGTGCTGTGACATAAACTAGCTTAAATCTCAATGATACCTCTTTTAACAGAATAAACTTAAACCTGATATCCACGCATCTATTGCATGAGGAGCAACAGAGATGGAGCTTTGGGGGGGTTATCCTGTGTTTCTTGATATGCCCCATGGACATGCAAATATCAAGGATGTGAAATGTGGAGAACAAAGGCCAGAGAAAAGCTGCCGCAGGTTAAGATATTGCTTTAAATCAGGTGAATTTTAATTAAGTTGCCACCATTTCGAAGCCAAAAATAGACAAAAGCCCATCAAGGTTGTAGCTTCGGGTTGATAATGACTCAGGTTCTGAGATTTGCATTACCAATGATAAAAAAAATCGAAACTATTTATCGTCAATACTTCCACTGCACGTGGAACCGTTAGACAGGGAAAGCTAATTTATTTTTAAATGTGGACATTTTGTGCCTTGAATTTTGCACATCTTCTCTGGTGCAACATAGATAGTCAGTCAGCTCAGCTTTAATAGACTGAGGATTAGTGGCCTCAGTTCATTCCGACCAAGAACAAGTTTAGCATACGAAGTCAGCAAAGCAAGGATAAATCTCTGGAGCATCGCTGGGTAAATAAGTGACAATGGCACATTTATTATTCATTCATTTTTTAAGATCAGTTTGGAAACTGTTCGGTTTCGGTTCTTGTTTGTCTGACTATGCAAAGTAAACCAGTTAAAGTAATTTGTTAGCAAAATGGGAGTCTTCAGTCAAGACTTTATTGCATTGTACTAAAGTGCCTGCGTATATCCAAGAGACAAGGAGTGTTTTATTGTCATAAGTCCCGAAATGGAACATTAAAATTCTTACTTGCAGCAGCACAACAGATATGGAAACATAGCACTCTGTAAACATATATATATATATATATATATATATATATATATATACCATTTAAAAGGGAAATAAACAGGCTTTCCAACGGTATAAGATTTATTGCCAAGAAGCATTGTTACAACAAAGAAATAATCTACCAAACACAAATTTCCTTACTTTTTGTGCTATGTTTATATATATATATATATATATATAGTATATATATCTATATACATATATATATATACGCAGTATATATATATATATATATACTGCGTATATATATATATGTATATAGATATATATACTATATATATATATATATATATATATATATATATATATATATATATATATATATATATAAACATAGCACAAAAAGTAAGGAAATTTGTGTTTGGTAGATTATTTCTTTGTTGTAACAATGCTTCTTGGCAATAAATCTTATACCGTTGGAAAGCCTGTTTATTTCCCTTTTAAATGGTGCCACATTTGAAAGGAACATGCATTTGTGGGATGAGCAGCAGAGCTGAGTATATGGGTTGCGCCCATGAAAAATTTGCCAAATCCTCTCTGCCAATGCCAAACAGCTTATTCTGCTGTTGCTATTGACTCTTGTTTTGAGCTTCTGGTACCCCCAGGTGCTGACAATCAGGTGCCTGATTGGCACCTGATTGGCAGCATCTGTGAGCATGGGCCCTGCTACAGTGGTCAGTAGGTGTCTGCTCCAAGAATCGGCATGCCACGTTTGACTGATCTGGATAGGGCCCGTGCGATAGGGCAACTTCAAGCTGGTGTTCCGCAAAACCAAGTTGCGGCATTATTTGGAATGAGCCCTAGTACCATCTCCAAAGTGAAGGCCAAGTTCCATATAACGGGGGATGTCAGAGACAGGCCGCGAAGTGGGCGTCCCAAGAAGACGACACCTGAAGAAGACCGTTTCCTCACCCTGTCAGCACTTAGGAACCGTAGGCTGTCTTGTACAGATTTGCAGTCAAGGTTTGCAGGACGATATGGCCGACGGCTCTCTGCCCAGACAATTCGGAACAGACTGCAGGCAGCCAATCTCCGGTCTCATAGGGCTGCCAGGAGGCCTGCCATGACTGCCCTTCACCGTCAGGCCTGTTTGTGCTGGTGTCGGCAACACGTGCACTGGAACCTGAACATGTGGAGGAACGTTATGTTCAGCGATGAGTCCAGATTCTGCCTACGGCAGTTGGATCATAGGGTCAAAGTGTGGAGAAGACGCGGAGAACGCTATGCTGATTGCTGCACCGATAGAGTAACATCTTTTGGTGGAGGCAGTGTGATGGTGTGGGGCGGCATCTCCCTCACTGGAAAAACGAGGCTTGTCATCATTGGAGGCAATCTCAATGCAGAGAGATATCGAGATGTGATTCTGCAACCAGTGGCAATCCCATATCTCCACAGTCTGGGACCGAACTGGCAGAATAAGCTGTTTGGCATTGGCAGAGAAGATTTGGCAGATTTTTCATGGGCGCAACCCACATACTCAGCTCTGCTGCTCATCCCACAAATGCATTTTCCTTTCTACCAAACACAAATTTCCTTACTTTTTGTGCTATGTTTTTATATAATATATATATATATATAAACATAGCACAAAAAGTAAGGAAATTTGTGTTTGGTAGATTATTTCTTTGTTGTAACAATGCTTCTTGGCAATAAATCGTATACCGTTGGAAAGCCTGTTTATTTCCCTTTTAAATGGTGCCACATTTGTAAGGAACATGCATTTGTGGGATGAGCAGCAGAGCTGAGTATATGGGTTGCGCCCATGAAAAATCTGCCAAATCTTCTCTGCCAATGCCAAACAGCTTATTCTGCCATTGACTCTTGTTCGGTGTTGTTTGGTGGATTGGATGATTGAAGTCTGAAGAAACAAGACATATTGGCAATTTAACAATTTATTCATTTAATAAACAGGAGCCTCAGTAGCGTGTGGAAGAACCATACACAGCCACAACAGCCTGGCACCTCCTCCTCATGCTGGTCACCAGCCTGGTCACACACTGTTGTGGGATGGCATTCCATTCTTCAACCAGCATTTGTCGCAAGTCAGCCAACGTGGTTGTGTTGGTCACTCTGGCACGAACAGCACACCCAAGCTGATCCCACAAGTGTTCAATGGGGTTGAGGTCAGGACTGCTGGCAGGCCATTCCATCCTCTCCACTCCCAAATTCTGGAGGTAGTCTCTGAGAAACCCTGCTCTGTGGGGGCGAGCATTGTCATCTTGGAGGATAGAGTTCGGTCCCAGACTGTGGAGATATGGGATTGCCACTGGTTGCAGAATCTCATCTCGATATCTCTCTGCATTGAGATTGCACACCAGCGCAAACGGGCCTGACGGTGAAGGGCAGTCATGGCAGGCCTCCTGGCAGCCCTATGAGACCAGAGATCGGCTGCGTGCAGTCTGTTCCGAATTGTCTGGGCAGAGAGCCGTCGGCCATATCGTCCTGCAAACCTTGACTGCAAATCTGTAGAAGACAGCCTATGGTTCCTAAGTGCTGACAGGGTGAGGAAACGGTCTTCTTCGGGTGTCGTCTTCTTGGGACGCCCACTTCGCGGCCTGCCTCTGTCATCCCCCGTTATATGGAACTTGGCCTTCACTTTGGAGATGGTACTAGGGCTCACTCCAAATAATGCCGCAACTTGGTTTTGCAGAACACCAGCTTGAAGTTGCCCTATCGCACGGGTCCTATCCAGATCAGTCAAACGTGGCATGACGATTCTTGGAGCAGACACCTACTGACCACTGTAGCAGGGCCCATGCTCACAGATGCTGCCAATCAGGTGCCAATCAGTGACCTGATTGTCAGCACCTGGGGGTACCAGAAGCTCAAAACAAGAGTCAATAGCAACAGCAGAATAAGCTGTTTGGCATTGGCAGAGAGGATTTGGCACATTTTTCATGGGCGCAATCCATACACTCAGCTCTGTTGCTCATCCCACAAATGCATGTTCCTTACAAATGTGGCACCATTTAAAAGGGAAATAAACAGGCTTTCCAACGGTATAAGATTTATTGCCAAGAAGCATTGTTACAACAAAGAAATAATCTACCAAACACAAATTTCCTTACTTTTTGTGTTATGTTTAGTATATATATATAGTATATAGACACACACACACATATATACACACATACATGTTACACATGAACGTATATATATATATATACTGTACGTGCGCATGAGAAAACATGAGGTCATCAATTTTGATAGCAAAAAAAAGTGCAAAGTATTTTTAAAATGTGAAAGACTGAAAGGTATTTTGTCCAGAGGGATTTGTGTGTCCTGGTAGACAAATCATTGAAAATTATCTTGCAGATGTAGCAAGCAATTTGGAAGGCGAGTAGTGTCTTGTGCTTTGTTACAAGGGGTTTTGAGTATAACAGTGGAGTTAGCTTGATCCATTGACAAAAACCCATCTGAAGCATTGAGTGCAGGTCTGTCTCTCTACCGAAGGAGGAATATAATTGCAACAGAGGAAAAGCAGAGAAGTTTCAACAAATTGCTTCATGGGATGATAAGGTTTGCTCTCTGAGGAGCAATTAAGCGGATGGCGTTGCACCTTCTAGTTTAAGAGAATGAGAGGCAATCTCATTGAAACGTGCACATTTCTACTGGGATTCAACAGGGGAGATTCAAGGACATGGTTAGTTTGTCCAGAAGGTATTTGTCCCAAAATAAGGAGTCAGACGTTCAGAACAGGGATGACCAGAAGTGCTTCACTATGAGTACAAACGTTCAAAAGTTCTCGGAGCAGAATTAGGCCATTCGGCCCATCACGCCTACTCCGCCATTCAATCATGGCCTTTCCCTCTCAACCTCATTCTCCCCTGACACTCTTCTTCAGACTGACTGAAATGTCACCCATTCCTTTTCTACAGAGATGCTGCCTGTCCTGCCGAGTTACTCCAGCTCTTTGTGTCTGTCTTCGGTTTAAACCAGCATCTGCAGTTCCTTCCTACACCTTTGATGCCCTTTCTAGTCAAACAATTGAGGGCAAAAACTTTGGATTCTATACTCAAAAGTGTTCTGGAGGCTCAATCATTTTGAAAACTGAGATAGATACTGTTAGATTTTTAGATATTATGGGAATCAAAGTATATGGGGTCAGTGCAGGGAAATGATACTGAGTTAGATCAGCCGTGATCTTATAGAATGACAGAACATGTACAGGGAGATGAATTGCCTACACTGGTTTTTATTTATTGTGTTCCATGTCATTGATTATTAGCACATCTGATTTTTGGTTTCTGTAACCTAAAAGATGCCGGCAGAGAAATGATTTGCATTAATATCATAGGGGGTCCATCTGAATCAGCTCTTGTACAAATCTAAGACAGATATAGAAGGTCGGCACAGTGGCGCAGAGGTAGAGTTACTGCTTTACAGCGCCAGAGACCCTGGTTCAATCCTGACTACAGGTTCTGTCTGTACAGAGTTTGTACGTTCCCCCCGTGACCATGTGGGTTTCCCCCGGGTGCTCAGGTTTCCTCCCACAATCCAAAGACGTACAGGTTTGTAGGTTAATTTGCCTTTGGTAAAATTGTAAATTGGCCCTAATGCGGGGGATCGCTGGTCGGCACGTACTCGGTGGGCCGAAGGGCCTGTTTCTGCGCTGTATCTCTAAACTAAACTAAACTAAACTAAACTAAACTAAACTAAACTAAACTAAACTAAACTATCGCAAAAGGACAAAATAATTGACTTTTATTTGGTGGATGATGATAAAACAAAACGTTTGCTTCAGAATAACCTTTCAACAACCTTCCATCTTGGGAAGGATGTGTCAGTGTATTTTAATATGGTCGGGGTCCACAAATGTTTGTGTCTCTGTTCCACTCAGGGAATATTAGTCTGCTTTATTTTTACTTGGAGATACATCAGACAGGTGACTGCTGCTTTATTTATGAAGGTCAACACCTTACTCTGCTTTCGTATTCATCGACAACTTTAGCATTACTTGCTGCCAACTTCTGCTCAATTGTATCCTTCCTGAAAAATCAGGATTGAATTGGTGGTATTGCAACCGTTTAACCAATGGCTGAGCTTTTTCATGCATGACGGGAAAATAAGTCAACTTTCCAAGATTTCTGAGAATAGATGTTAGCTTTAGAACATAGACCATGGATCTGCACAGCACAGGACAGGCCCTTCGGCCCACAATGCCCGTGCCAAACGCGATGACAAGATGAACAGTGAAGTACAGTGAAAAGCTTTGTTTTGCACGCTGTCCAATTAAATTATATAATACTATACATAAACTCAAGTATATTAGGTATAGTAAAGGGAAAGATACAGAGTGCAGAATATAATTGTCAGCATTGCAACACAACTGTTCCATAGACAAAGTCCAATCGATGGCAATGGAGCGGAGGTGAATCGGACATTAACCTGGCTTATGGAAGGCCCACAAAGATAGACACAAAATGCTGGAGTAACCCAGCGGGTCAGGCAGCCTCTCTGGAGAGAAGGAATGGGTGACGTTTCGGTCGAGACCCTTCTTCAGACTGATGTCAGGGGACAATAGACAATAGACAATAGGTGCAGGAGTAGGCCATTCGGCCCTTCGAGCCAGCACCACCGTTCAATGTGATCATGGCTGATCATTCTCAATCAGTACCCCGTTCCTTCCTTCTCCCCATACTTCCTGACTCTGCTATCCTTAAGAGCTCTATCTAGCTCTCTTGAAAGCATTCAGAGAATTGGCCTCCACTGCCTTCTGAGGCAGAGAATTCCACAGATTTACAACTCTCTGACTGAAAAAGTTTTTCCTCATCTCTGTTCTAAATGGCCTACCCCTTATTCTTAAACTGTGACCCCTGGTTCTGGGTGGGAGTGGGTGGGACACAGATAGAATGTAGTCAGAATCAGCCAGACTGGTGGGAGAGCTGGGAAGGGGGAGGGGAGGGGATGGAGAGAGAGGAAAAGCAAGGGCAATTTGAAGTTAGAGAAGTCAATGTTCATACCCAAGCGAAATATGGGTTACTGTTCCTCCAATTTGTGCTGCACCTCACTTTGTAGGTTAATTGGCTTGGGTTTGTATACTTGGTATAAGTGTAAATTGTCCCTATGATGTGTTAGATGGTGTTAATGTCCGGGAATCGCTGGTTGGCAGAGACTCGGAGGTCTGAAAGGCCTGTTTCTGCACTGAATAGCTAAACTAAACTAACAAGCAAGACGGCACGGTCAGAAATATCTGGACTTTTATTTTGAACTGAGTGAGCAGAGAACAAGTTGTTGTCAGTCTTGCAGGGTTATAGCAGCAAACACTGGTAATTCTGTCATTACAACCATAAATTCTCCGCCATTGTATCATGACAATTAACAATCAGGGAATGCAGTTGGCAAGCACAGAAGTCTCCATTGTATGTAACCAGCCGCCTGAGAAGGCATTTGGTGGAGGGTTATTTGTTCCAAAGTTCATTCCATTCAGTTTGTACAGTGTACGTGTCCTCTCAAACCATAGTTTGCATTGTGCCTTTGAACCAAATCCAATAAATGGAATAATGAATCAGTAAACATCCAGTTTAAATTCCATTTGGAATATTTTGGAGGACCAAGAACCAAGAAACAAAAACTTCCAGCGAGGATAAACAACATGGAAGTTCCCAGCTTTCAAAAAGAAACATAGAACATTGTGAAAGATAGATGCAAAGTACTGGAGTAACTCAGCAGGTCAGGAAGCATCTCTGGAGAAGATAGATAAGTGACATTTCGGGTCGGGACCCTTCTTCAGTCTGATTGTGGGGGTGGAGAGGGGGGTGGGGGGTGGGAGGAACTGGAAGCAAGAAAAGACCAGGACAAATCAGGGCTGGCAACAGTTGACCTCAAGCAGGGTGGCTCCCTGATAGGCCAATTGTTGGCTAGAGATGGTTTGATCCCAAGAGGATACATCATTGTAAACCGTGGTATTGGTTGGCTGACATTTAGTGGAGGAAGGGGGACAAGGGTCGGGGGGGGGGGGGGGGGGGGGAGTGGGGGGAGAGAAGAAGAAGAGGGAGGGGAGCGGGGAGTGTATTTAGAAGTTACCTAAAATTAGAGAATTCAACGTCTGAAAAAGTGCCTCGGCCCGAAATGTCATCCATTCCTTCTCTCCAGAGATGCAGAGTTACTCCATCATTTTGTGTCTATCAACATTTATACCGCTGGGTTGTAAGTGATCCAAGCAAAATATGAGGTACTGTTCCTCCAATTTGCATGTGGCCTCAGCCTGGCAATGGAGGAGGCCAAGGTCAGAAAGGTCAGTGTAGGAGGAAGCCCACCTGATCTATCCATTTTCTCCACAGATGCTGACTGACCCGCTGAGCTACTCCAGCATTTTGTGTCTATCTTTGGCATAAACCAGCATCTGCAGTTCCTTTTCATTATAAAATATTGCTATGGAAAGCATTCCAAACTGTGATCTGCTTTATTTAATAAGTTGAGAATATATTTTATACAAATTATATTAACTTTTGTTTCGACACAACTTTTGTTTGTTGAATACTTACGATTCAGTTTGATTCCCGGGCGGCGCGGTGGCGCAGCGGTAGAGTTGCTGCCTTTCAGCGCCAGAGACCCGGGTTCGATCCTGACTACTGGTGCTTGTCTGTACCGTGTGGGGTTCCTCCAGGATCTCCGGTTTCCTCCCACACTCCAAACACGTAGAGGATTGTAGGTTAATTGGCTTGGTATAAATGTAAATCGTCCCTATTGTGTATCGCACAGTGTTAGTGTGCAGGGATTGCTGGTCGGCGCGGACATGGTGGGCCGAAGGGCCTGTTTCCGTGCTGTATCTCTAAACCAAACTACAAGTTGCGAATAAGATGTCTGTGTCATTATTGGTCATTGCTGTATATCAATTGGCTTGAAATTTGCTTCCTGAGTGTGGCGTCTAAGAGCCGAGGAGACCTGATCATTAGGATACAGGCTACATCAATATTTGTAAGCTGCTGCCTCTCAGGAGGAATTGTGGCACATTCGCATCTTCCTTCATGTGTTTGATTTGTCTTGATCTTTTCTTGCCATTTCTTGAAATACAAATTCACTCATTTCCCAGCTGGAGATAGGATTCATTTTCCATGATAAAACATGTTGCTGACAGATGGTTTTGTTTTATGTAATGCACCGTTCGTTCATTTAAACAGAGATTGGAAATTGTTGATCCTTATGTGTGCGCGCGGGGAATAGGTCTTAAGCTTTCATACTTTAAAAGTCAGCTATTAATTGTTTACAGGTATAGGAGTTTGTACGTTCTCCCCGTGACCTGCGTGGGTTTACTCCTGGAGCTACGGTCTCCTCCCACACTCCAAAGACGTACAGGTTTTTACGCTAATTGGCTTGGTAAAAATTGTCCCGAGTGTGTGTAGGATAATGTTAGTCTGGGGATCGCTGGTCGGCGCGGACACGGTGGGCCAAAGGGCTTGTTTCCACGCTGCATCTCTAAACCATACTAGAGGTACCATGCTTCATATTTTTGTTCTGGCTTCATGTCAATAGACAATAGACAATAGGTGCAGGAGGAGGCCATTCGGCCCTTTGAGCCTGCACCGCCATTCAATGTGATCATGGCTGATCATTCTCAATCAGTACCCCGTTCCTGCCTTCTCCCCATACCCCCTGACTCCGCTATCCTTATGAGCTCTATTTAGCTCTCTCTTGAATGCATTGAGAATTGGCCTCCACTGCCTTCTGAGGTAGAGAATTACACAGATTCACAACTCTCTGAAAACGTTTTTCCTCATCTCAGTTCTAAATGGCCTACCCCTTATTCTTAAACTTTGGCCCCTTGTTCTGGACTCCCCCAACATTGGGAACATGATTCCTGCCTCTAACATGTCCAACCCCTTAATAATCTTATATGTTTCGATAAGATCTCCTCTCATCCTTCTAAATTCCAGTGTATACAAGTCTAGTCGCTCCAGTCTTTCAACATATGACAGTCCCGCCATTCCGGGAATTAACCTAGTAAACCTACGCTGCATGCCCTCAATAGCAAGAATATCCTCCTACTTATGGCCTGATTACATTGGCATGATGGTTATTTGACCTTTCCTTTTCAAGCTTTCAATACAAATGTCCTCTAATTATTTGTTCAACCAGAAGGTTGTACTAAAACTTGTTCAACGAAATGTTCAACTAATTATAGTTATTTTTAATTTGCTGCGATCTTATCAAAATAATAAACACAGTGTCAGCCCGTTGCTTAACTTGAAGCCGGCTTCTCCGAGCCGTTGAATGAATTAAGTACAAGCTAAGTGGCGTAACCTTCTTGAAAATGCAAACAGGGTTCACGAATCCATCTCTAACTATATCCCCAGCAAAGGATGGAAACAGAAATAATCAATGGTGGCGGTGCGGTGGTGCAGAGGAAGAGTTGCTGCCTTACAGCGCCAGATTCCCGGGATCGATCCTGACTACAGGTGCTTGCCTGTACCGCGTGGATTTTCTCCGGGATCTCCAGTTTCCCCCCTCGCTCCAAAGACGTCAAGGTTTGTAGGCTAATTGGCTTGGTATAATTGTAAATTGTCCCGAATGTGTGTAGGACAGTGTTAGTGTGCGGGGAACACTGTTCGGTGCGGTCTCGGTGGGCCAAAGGGGCCTGTTTCCATGCTGTATCTCTAAACTAAACTACGCTATTCAGCTCGCTCACGAAAATCACACGACTTCATTTGTTTGGAAATTTCCAGCAAAGTTCTCTCAATATCATAGTCGGTGAAAATCACACCATTGCCCCTCCCCCAAAGAGAATGATTTAGACTGCGGTCCAATACTTTGAACTGTAATACTCTTATTGCTTTTGGTGATGGTTTGGAGATTTAAAAGGATAGGGAACTTCTGCTTCACAACCTTTTTCCTTTTCCTCACCCAAACTGCTGATCTGAGAATGATTGCTAAAGTGTCAGTTGCAACCTTGAAGACATTTGATTAATTTTTATTCTACTCACCTGTTGTCAACTATAGGAGGCCTTAGATTAGCTCCTTTCATTAAGTTTAAGGTTGTGAGTTATAAGGGGAGACTGCGTAGGCTAGGGTTTTTTTTCTAGGAGTGCAGATAGCTGAGGGGTGAGTTTATAGAGATAATGAGGGGCATCGATAAAGAGAATGGTCACAGTCTTTCTGCTATGGTTGGGGGACTTTAAAGTTAGAGGGTTTGGATTTAATCTGAGACAGATAACATTTAGCGAGACTCAAGGGACAACCTTTCCACACAAAGGCTGATGTATACATGGAATGAACTGCCAAAAGCGGTGTTCGAAGTGGGTGCAATAAAACATGTTTCAAAGCCATTCGGAACTGGTACATGGATGGAGAGTCCAACAGGGATATGGGGTAACTCCAGGCAAGTTTGACTAGCTCGGGTCGACTACTTGATCGACTTTACTTTAGACTCTAGAGATACATCACAGAAACAGGCCCTTTGACTCATCGAGTCTGCACAGAACAGCAATCGCCCCACACACTAACACTGTCCTGCACACACGAGGGACATTTTTTTACAATTTTACAGAGGCCAATTAACCTGCAAACCTGTACATGTTTGGAGTGTGGGAGGAAACTGGAGCACATGGAGAAAACCACCTGGTCACAGGGAGAACGTACAAACTCCGTACAGTCAGCGCCCGTAGTTCGGATCAAACTCCGGCAGCAACTCTACCGCTGCGCCACCGTGTCGCCCTCGAATGATGTGGACAAGTTGGGCCCAAGAGCCTGCTTCCATGCTGCGTATTTCTATGACTTCATGGTGTCATATAATTTATGTCATAAATTATTAGGCATAGCTGGTACCACACGGTAGAACTTTATTTATCCAAGGAGGGAAATTGATCTGCCAATAGTCATAAAACACAAGCTCCATGAAACATGAAATTAAAGTGATGAGTGGAAAGGTTTGGAGATGTGCAAAGATTGGGGAGAGGAGTCAGTCTACCCCACGACAGAAGGGTGAGGAGTTGCACAGTTTGATAGCCACAGGGAAGAATTGATCTCCTGTGGCGTTCTGTGCTGCATCTTGGTGGAACCAGTCTGTTGCTGAAGGTGCTCCTCAGGTTGACCAGTGTGTCATGGAGGGGGGGTGAGCTGTATTGTCCAGGATGCTCCGCAGTTTAAGGAGCATCCTCCCCATCCAAGACCACCTCCCGTGAATCCAACTCCGCCCCCAGGACGGAGCCAGCCTTCCTGATGAGTTTGTTGAGCCTGTTGGCGTCCGCGGCCTTCGCCCTGCTGCCCCGGCACACGGCAGCGAAGAAGATGGCCCTGGCTACCACCGATTGGTAGAACATCTGCAGCATCTTGCTGAAGACATTGAAGGAGTGGAGTCTTCTCATAATGTGCAGCCGGCTCTGTCCCTTCTTGTACAGGGCCTCAGCGTAACCTGGACAAGCAACTCATGACTATGTAAAGAAGATATTGTATGGAATTTATGGATCTCCAAAATAACAAATGATACAGTATTTGTTAAATTATGTTGTGCTTGGTGGCTGAGCCAAACCAGACCACGATGGAGAAGGTGAGGACAGACTCTACGATGGCAGTATAAAACTGGACCATCATTGCCTGTGGCAGATTGTGTTTCCTCAGCTGTTGCAGGGAGTACATCCTCTATTGGGCCTTTTTGACTGTGGAGTCAATGGTGGCCCCCCATCGACTTGTCCTCCACATCCTTCTGGGGCAATCAATTCCATAATGGCCAACGTTTTGGGTCACGATCCTTCACCAGACTAATTGAAGTCAGAATAAAAAAACAGGGGCTCTACTTAATGTAGAAACCAGGAACTGCAGATACAGGTTTATACCAAAGATTCACACAAAGTGCTGGAGTAACTCAACGGGTCAGGCAGCATCTCTGGAGAAAAATCTCTGGAGAAACCTCCGATATGTTGCCCATTCCTTTTCTCCAGAGATGCTGCCTGACCCACTGAGTTACTCCAGCACTTTGTGTCTATTTTGGGGATTCTACTTAAGTTGGGTTCCTGCACCAACTTGAGACCGGCTCAGAATACCCCTTCAAGAAACAGCGAAGAAAAATCATTGCTTTTCTCTTCATGATTTGCGTAAGAATGATATGCACTATATTATAATATTATAATATGTAATAATATGTAATTATTATAATATGTAATAATATGCGACTAAAAAAGAAGTGAGAGGAAAGAACTGCGGATGCTGCTTTAAACTGAAGATAGACGCAAAAGGCTGGAGTAAATCGACGGGTCAGGCAGCATCTCTGGAGAAAAGGAATAGGTGACGTTTTGGGTCGAGACCCTTCTTCAGACTGAGAGTCAGGGGAAAGGGAAACAAGAAATATAGACTGCGATATAGAGTGATATAGAACAAGTGAATGAAAGATATGCCAAAAAGTAATGATGATAAAGGGAACAGGCCATTGTTGGATGTGGCCTAGGTGAAAACAAGTTACAGATAATGAGATGCCACAAGACTGCTTTGAAGCTCGTAAAAATGACTTTGGTGGGGGAGCGACAGAGAGAGAGAGGCAATGCAAGGGTTACTTGAAGTTAGAGAAATCAATATTCATACCACTGGGTTGCAAGAAATGGCTTCTGAATGTAGACTGTGAACAAGGGGCCACAGTTTCAGAATAAGGGGTAGGCCATTTAGAACGGAGATGAGGAAGAACTTTTTCAGTCAGAGGGTGGTGAAGGTGTGGAATTCTCTGCCTCAGAAGGCAGTGGAGGCCAGTTCGTTGGATGCTTTCAAGAGAGAGCTGGATAGAGCTCTGAAGGATAGCGGAGTGAGGGGGTATGGGGAGAAGGCAGGAACGGGGTACTGATTGAGAGTGATCAGCCATGATCGCATTGAATGGCGGTGCTGGCTCGAAGGGCTGAATGGCCTCCTCCTGCACCTATTGTCTATTGTCTATTGTCTATTGAATGCATAGGAAGGAACTGCAGATGCTGGAGTGACTCAGCGGGGACAGGCAGCATCTCTGGAGAGGAGGAGGAGTAGGTGACGTTTCGGGTTGAAACCCTTCTTCTAAATGCATATTGCTACAGAACGATGGTCACTGGGAGGTCCTGGAATGAGAGTTAAGGACTTCACAAATCTATAAGGCAGCTCCCTGACATTAATACGAGTTGCACTGGATAGTTCCTGGAAGCTTGGTGCAACTTGATCCAATTTCTATGCATTTAAACCTCTTGATAGAAAAGAAATACTGAACATTAAACTATGTAAATCCAATATAGCACCATCTAACAATGAGTCATAAGCATTAAATGTGATTAGATTTGATTTAACCACGTATTATATTTTCTATCTGGTGGGTAAATTAAATAAGGAATAAATTGCATAATTTCATTTATTTAATTACTGAACTATGAACGTTTCCCTGGAGTTATATTCTTAGTGCAATTAATCATATTAGTTATTTTGAAACAATCCCCAGGGCGCAATTCATAAAATTTACCTTCAGCAAGTTTCAACAGCAATTCAATATATTGATTATTTTTTCACTCACAATTTTGAGTGTAATACGGTCAAATCATTATTGTACATCATTCCCACTACAAAGATCACACTACTTCCCCCTCATTTTAATTAATTATAATTAAGAAAACATATTACTGCTTATAAGAGCTTTAGAATAAGAACGAAGCAACTTTAATAGTTTAACTAATTACACATGAAAGCAAATTAAATATTTAGAAATATAATTGGTTATTTCTATCACAGTACTCTCTGTCTGACTCTGTTGTACCTTTACCATTCTTCACTGATAGTACACGGCTCTAAATTAAACTCATTCTATGTGTCTGTTGTACCTTTACATTCAAGAGAGAGCTAGATAGAGCTCTTAAGGATAGCGGAGTCAGGGGGTATGCCGAAGGCAGGAACGGGGTACTGATTGAGAATGATCAGCCATGATCACATTGAATGGCGGTGCTGGCTCGAAGGGCCGAATGGCCTCCTCCTGCACCTATTGTCTATTGTCTTTAGTTTGTAAGCCATTGAGGATGCCCAGTTTTGACAATGGCATTTGTTTTAAGTGCATTGGCTTCATATTGTGGATTAAATTGTCTGATATAACAATTCTTTCATCAGCGTATCAATAAAATACTTTCTTCGCTGCACGATGAATAAATTACTTGTCAAATCTCTAATGACAAATATGTTTTTAAAATAGGTATAATTGACTGAAGCCAACAGATGCTCGGGTACTGAACCTCAATGTGTAAGCGTAGAGTTCGACCAAATGCTTGGAGATAAGTTCCACGATGTACCTGAACTCACCAAATGTCTGGTGCCATTGTAAAAAATTAGGTAGCATTGAAAATACGTCGGAAGGAATTGCTGGTTTAAAAGGAAAATAGACACAAAGTGCTGGAAAACACTCAGCGGATCAGGCAGCATCCACTGTTCGCATCCTTGTCTCCCCTTGTTATCACTTCTTCCCCAGGCAACAATGGGCCATTGTGGGCTCCACCCTTCCTTGGTCATCTGTTGCCAGCCCTGCTTTGTTCGGGCCTTTTCTTAATTCCAGTTCCCTCACCCTCTACTTTCAGTCTGAAGAAGTGTCCCGACCTCAAACGTCACCTGCCCTTTTTCTCCAGAGATGATGCCTGACCCGTTGAGTTACTTCAGCACATTGTGTCTATCTTTGGTATAAACTAGCATCAGTAGTTCCTTGTTTCTGCATAGAAAAGTATAGCACTGGACCATTGCCTTTGGCCTACAATAGAAGGAGATGAGCGGGAATTTCTTTAGTCAGAGGGTGGTGAATCTGAAGAATTCATTGCCACAGAAGGCTGTGGAGGCCAAGTCAATGAATATTTTTAAGGCAGAGATAGATAGATTCTTGATTAGTATGGGTGACAGGGGTTATAGGGAGAAGGCAGGAGAATGGAGTTAAGAGGGAAAGGTAGATCAGCCATGATTGAATGGCGGAGTGGACTTGATGAGCAGAATGGCCTAATTATGTTCTTATCACTTATGAACTCATGGACTACGTGCAATACTCCAAATGTAGCTGAACCAAAGTCGTATAGAGCTAACAATGGATGAGGCCAGCTATAGAAGAAAGTTGACCACTGGTACAGCCGGATCTCAGGCATTTTAGCCTCAAGAATTGTAAAATAAAATTACCATTACATTGAAGGCCTCTTCACATTCAGCTGAACATGAGTCAATGTCACATTTTCCTCAGCATAATGTCACAAACCAACCAAGCTTAAAAAATATGAACAATGCCTTAAAGTTAAATATCCTGAAGGATTCATAACATTTTTAGCAAATTTCGGGAAGGCACGGTAGAGTTGCTGCCTCACAGCGCAAGAGACCCGGGTTCGATCCTGACTATGGGTACTGGGCAGGGCCTTTTTACAGCATTATTGGCCCCCGGGCAAAGCAGTGTACTGGGGCCCCTACCGTTACTCTCCCCCACCCCCCTTTCCCTACCAGCCCCCCCCCCTGTCGTGCCGGCGAAAAGCACTTACCGAAAAGCACTTAGCGATGGACTTAGGGTGCTACATTGTTGCGAAAAGCACTTACAGATCGCTGTGAAAAGCACTTAGTGACCGAAAATGTTGCAAAAAAAGCACTTATTGAATCTACATTTTTAAAGTAGTATTTATTTATTGCAAGTCACTTAACATACACAGATCAGCATGGGGCCCCTATGCTCGTGGGCCTCCGGGCAAGTGCCCATCAGGCCCATGCATTAAGACGGCCCTGGTACTGGGTCTGTAAGGAGTCTGTATGTTCTCTCCGTGACCTGCGTAGTTTTCTCTTTTTTTCATCCCACACTCCAAAGACGTACAGTTTTGTAGGTTACTTGGCTTGATTATCCCTAGTGTGTGCTGGATCGTGTTAGTGTGACGTGGAACCCTGGTCAGCGCGGACTCGGTGGGCCGAAGTGCCTGTTTCCGCGCTGTATCTCTAAACTGAAACTAAACGAAGCTAAAAACTGGAGTAAATGTCATAACTTCCTCAGCGTAATGGCACAAACCAACCATGCTTATAAAATGTGAACAATGCCTTCAAATTAAATAAACTAAAGGAGTAATAACATTTGAGCAAAAATATGTGATAGTCAATTTCATGAAATGGATGTGGTCTTTCACAGGGTATTTCTGTATCATTATTCAAAATACTTGCATTAAATCTACAATTTAGTTTTCTCCTCCTTTCAGATAACAGTGTCTCTCGTGTTCAATGCTGTTCTAGTACTTGTTAAGTAAGCAGAGGATACACGTTTGACTTTATGTCAGATTCATGTTCTGCCTAAAGAAGCAAAATAAGATTTTATTGACGTTGAGAAAGAAATACTATTTTATCATCCCAACACACAGAGAAAAATATATTTTCATAAGCTCAGTGCTTGACTTCAAAAATACACCAACACTATCTTCAGTGCCTTTATTTATAAAGTGTATTTAACTGAAACCCAAATCACAATTATACGTGGCAATGGCTGAAATTCAATGTTCTGAGCCATTTATGGTCGGGCAGAATGTAACTGCAGACAAAGCAATAAGTTAGCATTCACGTTGATTAATTTTGTTTCCGTTTGGGTTATTCAGTACCCTTTAGAATTTAGACTGTAGAGATACAATGCGGAAACAGGCCCTTCGGCCCACCGAGTCCGTGCTGACCAGCAATCACCCCCGACTCTAGCACCATCCTACAGACTAGGGGCAATTTCCAATTTACAGGAGCCAATTAACCTACACACCTATACGTCTTTGGTGAGTGTAGGAGGAAATTGGAGCACCAGGAGAAAACCCACGCAGGTCACAGGGAAAACGTACAAACTCAGTACAGCCAGCACCCACAGTCAGGATTAAACCCGTGTTGCTGGTGCTCTAAGGCAGCAACTCTACCATTGCATTATTGTGCCACCCAAAATGCCCTTAACGTACAAAATCGGAATGAAGGGAGCATTTATCATTAAAAGCTATTTCACTATCCCTCAGTACACTTGACAGTAAACTAAACTATATGGAGTGAAGTGTTTTTTTTTGGAAGAAGCTTGCACATTGAAATTTAATGCATTGGACAGAAAACTCTAATTTTATTTACACAGCTATTGCAAAATGTTCCTTATCAGTTTTATTTTACCTTCACTAGATAACAAATAGATAAACACAGCTAGTTAATATTAACTGTTCACACAAGCATCAAAGATGCATAAATTAGACAATTCCATTGTCTACTTGCATTAGAATTTAAATAATTCCAAACTACAAGTCATAGAGTCTTACACCATGGAAATAGAACTTTTGGCCTAACTTGTCCACACCTGCCAACATGTCCCATCTACACTAGTCAATAGAAATATAGAAACATAGAAAGTAGGTGCAGGAGTAGGCCATTCGGCCCTTCGAGCCTGCACCGCCATTCAATATGATCATGGCTGATCATCAAACTCAGTATCCTGTACCTGCCTTCTCTCCATACCCCCTGATCCCCTTAGCCACAAGGGCCACATCTAACTCCCTCTTAAATATAGCCAATGAACTGGCCTCAACTACCTTCTGTGGCAGAGAATTCCACAGATTCACCACTCTCTGTGTGAAAAATACTTTCTCATCTCGGTCCTAAAAGACTTCTCCCTTATCCTTAAACTGTGACCCCTTGTACTGGACTTCCCCAACATCGGGAACAATCTTCCTGCATCTAGCCTGTCCAACCCCTTAAGAATTTTGTAAGTTTCTATAAGATAATAGTACCTGCCTCAACTACCTCCTCCGGCAGCTCGTTCCATACACCCACCAACCTTTGCGTGAAACGGTTACCCCTCAGATTCCTATTAAATCTTCCCCCTCCCCTCACCTTCAACCTGTTAGCTATACCTTTTAACATTGTAGAATGTGTAGAGGTTTTGCACGTTAATCATGACCTGAGGGGAGATACTGGGCCGTTATTACTGTCCTGAGAGGTCCTGTGGTAAGAAAGATTACATTTAACGGCGACTGAGGTCTCCCCGTTCTTGATTGCTCTCCAGTGATGCCTCCAAAGGAAGCATGTATGTGCCGATGTCAATTCAGAGCAAGAATGGGCTTGGATTTCATTATAATGTATAGCTCCATAGCTGGGTAACCTGTTTATATGCATGGCCAAAATACAGCCATTTGACAGAGTGGATTGTTGCAGCTGCAGAAAATAACTTGCATCTATAAAACACCTGTAATGTATTAAAACATCCGGATTTGCGTCAGAGACAAAAATTAATACCAAGCGAAAGAAAAAGATATTAGGACAGAGAAAGATATAAAGATACATCATGTGAGTATAGAAAGATGGAGAAATTTAGGAGGAGAATAATAGACAATAAGGCAAAAGATTTGTGTTTCAATCTGGTAGGTATTTTTAGATTCTGGTAGATATTGATCTATGATTCTAGAACCAGAGGAGGTGAAGGCGGAAAGATTTACCAGGGGTAACTTTTTCACACAATGGGTGGTGGGTGTATGAACTGGAGGAGGTAGTTGAAGCAGGGACTATTGCAACGTTTAAGAAACATTTAGACAAGAAGATGGATTGGATAGGTTTAGAAGGATATGGGCCAAACGTGGGCAGGCTGGACTAGTGTAGATGGGACATGTTGGCCAAACGTGGGAAGGCTGGACTAGTGTAGATGGGACATGTTGGCCAGTGTGGGCAGGCTGGACTAGTGTAGATGGGACATATTGGCCAAACGTGGGCAGGCTGGACTAGTGTAGATGGGACATGTTGGCCAGTGTGGGCAGGCTGGACTAGTGGAGATGGGACATGTTGGCCAGTGTGGGCAGGCTGGACTAGTGTAGATGGGACATGTTGGCCAGTGTGGGCAGGCTGGACTAGTGTAGATGGGACATGTTGGCCAAACGTGGGCAGGCTGGACTAGTGGAGATGGGACATGTTGGCCAAACGTGGGCAGGCTGGACTAGTGGAGATGGGACATGTTGGCCAGTGTGGGCAGGCTGGACTAGTGTAGATGGGACATGTTGGCCAGTGTGGGCAGGCTGGACTAGTGTAGATGGGACATGTTGGCCAGTGTGGGCAGGCTGGACTAGTGTAGATGGGACATGTTGGCCAGTGTGGGCAGGCTGGACTAGTGGAGATGGGACATGTTAGCCAGTGTGGGCAGGCTGGACTAGTGGAGATGGGACATGTGGGCCAGTGTGGGCAGGCTGGACTAGTGGAGATGGGACATGTTGGCCAGTGTGGGCAGGCTGGACTAGTGTAGATGGGACATGTTGGCCAGTGTGGGCAGGCTGGACTAGTGGAGATGGGACATGTTGGCCAGTGTGGGCAGGCTGGACTAGTGTAGATGGGACATGTTGGCCAAACATGGGCAGGCTGGACTAGTGGAGATGGGACATGTTGGCCAGTGTGGGCAGGCTGGACTAGTGGAGATGGGACATGTTGGCCAGTGTGGGCAGGCTGGACTAGTGGAGATGGGACATGTGGGCCAAACGTGGGCAGGCTGGACTAGTGGAGATGGGACATGTTGGCCAGTGTGGGCAGGCTGGACTAGTGGAGATGGGACATGTTGGCCAGTGTGGGCAAATTGGTCCAAAGGGTCTGTTTCCACGCTGTAAGACTCCATGACTCTATGGTGAATGTTGATATTTGTCAGGAATGCTTTTGATAAGCAATCGTTTCTGTTCCGTACTCCTCTACATGCTGAAGCAAACAGTCCTTAGAGAAGAGTATCCAAAAATGATGCAGCACTTTACAAATTAGGATGCAGATTTTAAAAGTGGGTGGACAGAAAGCTAATGTGTGTCAGAGGCTGCAGAGGATTATAGGGAAACGCGTTTATGAATGGTCGGTGGGAGATTTGGGGGGGGGGGGGGGGGGAATAGAAAAATGTCCAGCCAATAGATTTTGAATGTATGAATGAATAAATTAATGAATGAATGAAGTGTAAGAAAATAACTGCAGATGCTGGTACAAATCGAAGGTATTTATTCACAAATTGCTGGAGTAACTCAGCGGGTCAGGCAGCATCTCAGGAGAGAAGGAATGGGTGACGTTTCGGGTCGAGACTGCCTGACCCGCTGAATTACTCCAGCATTTTGTGAATGAACGAATACTTTATTGTCACATGTGACAGTGAAATTCTTTGCTTGCATGCCCAACGTCTGCAAATAGTCACCACATAAACGGCGCTGACAAAGTTACAAAATATACACAGTGTCGGCGCCAGGTCCCACTTTGTTCTCCTCCTCCCCTACACCCCCCCCCCTCATAGGGGCCCGCCATGCCGGGTTCACATTGTCCATTGCTCCATTGTTCCATTGTGACTGTCCATTGTTAGTTACACAACTGGCTTGGATTTTATCAATATGAAAGGTTTTGATTAAGATACATTAGAAAGTAGTTACTATAATTCCTCAGAATATTTAGTAATGTGCTGCAGATGAAGCGATATTACACTTCCCCAGCAAAATTGACACTTAACTGCACTGTAAGCAATACTTCCGTTCGAGTAATATAAATGTGAGAGTGTGATTTGTATTAAAAACATAAAATTATAAATTGAAGCTACATTTACAGAAGTATGTACTTGATGGTATATAAACATTGTGGTTTGCTCTAATTAAATGGTAAATTTATCTTTTGTTCCATTCTACATCTTAGAACAGTAAGAATAAAAGGAAAATAACTACTAAGAGGAGGCTGTTTTTTGATATCCTAAAATGGTTTGTCCTGTACTCTTACCACCTTACATAGTTGTTGGTGAACAACTGGTATTTGACTTTTCTAAATTTTTCGTGATATATTCCACTTCATCTCAAGACGGGGGAGAGGGGGAGGGGAGGGGAGGTGGGAGGGGGAGGGGAGGGAGAGGAAGGGGAGGGGAGGGAGGGGGAGGAGGGAGGGATGCAGGGGGAAGGGGTTGAGGGGAGGAGGGGAGGGAGGGGGGAGGGGAGGGGAGGCATAGAGGAGAGGGTGCTGCACCAATGCAGGAGAGGTTTGGGTCCAATGGGTCCACTTGGTCGAGTAATTCTATATACTTCTCCCAGGTCTCTTAAAAGAGCGGGGAAATATTCAAGGGAGATTGGGGTGCTAGTTTTTCTCACAGAGGGCAGTGGGTACATGGAACAAGCTGTCAAGGGATGTGCTGGAGCAAGTACAATCGCAGTGTTTAAAAAGCATTTGGACTGGTACGTGAATAGTAAAGGAATAGAGGGACCTGGACCAAATGCAGGAAAATGGGATAAGCATTGCTCGGACTTCCATAAGTTTATACACTTCTGTCAGGTGTCCTCTCAACCTCCGATGCTCCAGAAAGAGTCATTTGAGTTTGGCCAACCCCCCTTTACAGTTAATACCCTGGATTAGATTATGTTGAACAAAGTTCCATCAATTTATTTTAATTGTCGGAGTTCCTAAAAATTAAAACTGCACATTAAACATTTGCAATTTGCACAATGATTAAAATCTGTTGTGGTTTTATTTCTTAGTTTAGTTTAGTTTAGAGATACAGTGTGAAAACAGGCCCTTCGGCCCACTGAATCCGCTCCGACCAGCGATCCTACCCTACACACACGAGACAATTTTTACATTTGCACCAAGCCAATTAACCTACAAACCTGTACGTCTTTGGAGTGTGGGAGGAAACCGAAGATCTCGGAGAAACCCATGCAGGTCACGTGGAAAACGTACAAACTCCGTACAGACAGCACCCGTAGTGAGGATCAAACCTGAGTCTCTGGCGCTGTAAAGCTGTAGCTCTACCGCTACACCACCGTGCTGCCCTATTTTTTTAATTTTGTGCAAATATCTTTCTGAAAGAATTAGTACAGAGTTGTTTTAATCAAGTAACGTGCCGTGGAATGAAACATTGAATATGATATTTTCAGGTTTTGCATCATGCTTTAGATGATAGGCCTTTGATCTGATACTTTGTTGAGTTAAATAATTCATTCTCACAAGATCTCTCATCGTTATAAACAACGATCAAAGATAATGAAAGAGGCAGTGATATTCAACGGCAACATTTGTACATTTTAATCTTCAGTGACTCCCTGGGTGTGTTTTCAGGACTTGTGGGGATCGGCAGGCAGGTATATTCATGGACATCTTTAACCTATTTCTACTCCGTTCTGCAGATTCTGTGCAGGTAGGAGTTGCAGATGCTGGTTTACACTGAAGATAGACACAAAATGCTGGAGCAACTCAGCGGGACAGGCAGCATCTCAGGAGAAAAGGAATAGGAGACCGTTTCTTCAGGTACTTAGTCTAGTTTAGTTTAGTTTAGAGATATAGCATGGAAACAGGCCCTTCTGCCCACCAAGTCCGTGCCGACCAGCAATCCCCGCACAAACTAACACTATCCTTCACACACTAGGGACAATTTACAATTTTATACCAAGTTAATTAGCCTACAAAGCTGTTTGTCTTTGAAGTGCGAGAGGAGAAAACCCAAGCGGTCACGGGGAGAACGTACAAACTCCGTACAGTCAGAAACCTAGGGTCGAAAGCCTTCTTCAGACTGAGAGTCCTTGCATATGATTCTTGTGTCTGTGATTAAACTTTTCCTGGTTTTCCTTCAGGTTGGCATAGATCAAAAAGAAGTAGATCAAAATTAAAAGTGAGTGGCACGGTGGCGCAGCAGTAGATTTGCTGCCTTACAGCGCCAGAGACCCGGGTTTGATCCTGAACACGGGTGCTATCTGTGCGGAGTTTCTACGTTCTCCCTGTGACTGCGTGGGTTTTCCGCAAGTGCTCCGGTTTCCTCCCACACTCCAAAAACGTACAGGTTTGTAGGTTAATTGGCTTCAGTAAAAATTGTCCCTAGTGTGTAGGGTAGTGTTAGTATACGGGGATCGTTGGTCAATGCGGACTCGGTGGACTGAAGGGTTTGTTTCCACGCTGTATCTCCAAACTAAACTAGACACTGCACAATCCCAATTTCCACACTAAGGGTGAAGCATGACGATTGTTTCGTGCAAGAGGGTTTCTTCCTGAATGGCAGAGCTGGATGAATGTTAAATCAGGTCAGCCTGTGATGTTAATGGGGCTCTTGGGGTCCCTACCAACACTCTGCCCTTCTCGATTCACAATACCCAACACACATACACACATATGCACAAGCACACTTGCACACACATGCTTGCACACACATCACACGCACACACGTGTACATGCACACACCCACACACACGCACACATGCACACACACACATAACTTGACGACACAAGAAACTGCAGATGCTGGATTGCCTAAAAAAAGACACAAAGCACTGGCTCTCAGCGGCTCAGGTACTGAGTAAGTGTTTCGGCCCGAAACGTCACCCATTCTTTATCTCCTGAGATGCTGCCTGTCCCGCTGCGTTAAACCAGCGTTTTCAGACTACGATACAGGTGAAGGGGTGGGAGTTGATTGGAAGATGGTTGGGAAAAAAAAGGCCAGAGATGAAAAGATAAACGGTGTGATAAAAGGAAAGAAGATTCGCGAAATATGAAGCCAGAAGATGGAATATAGATGGAAGAAGATGTGGGGGGGGAAGGGAGATATGGATGTGCATACAGGTGGGGCACAGGGAAGAGAGGGGGGAAATTAGGGTGAGGATTGTTTACCTAACATTTGGCAAATTCAATGTTAAATTGGTGTTTTAACAAAATATTCTTCAGTGTATTATAAGTTTAAAAAAACTGTTAGTAACAAGTTAGTTAGCAAGTTTATCATCTCAAACACCTACTCTGGGAAAAATGACCAAATAATTTCAATCTAATGAAAAAGAATGAAAATATGACTCTTTTCACGATCCTTGGATATCCAAAAAGCTCGACATCTAACGAGGCATTTTTTGCTACCTAGTCAATACTGTGACGTTATTTGAACGTTAACTATTGATCAGCATTAGTACGGGTGTCGGGGGTTATGGGGAGAAGGCAGGGGTATGGTGTTAGGAGGGAGAGATAGATCAACCATGATGGAATGGCGGAGTAATTTGATGGTCTGAATGACCTAATGGTGCTCCTGTCCCTTATGAACCTATGACCAGCTGAGAGCTTATTACAAAGTGCTGGAATAACCTAGCGGGTCAGGCGGCATCTGTGGAGGGAATGGATTGACAATGTTTCAGGTCGGGGCCGTTCTTGAGACCCGAAATGCCGTCGATCCATTCCCTCCGCAGATGCTGCCTGAGGGAATGGATCGACCCCCAATTTCCCCCCTCTCTTCCCTGTGCCCCACCTGTATGCACACCCATATCTCCCTTTCCACCCCCCCCCCCCCACATCTTCTTCCATCTATATTCCACCCTCTGGCTTCATATTTCGCGAATCTTCTTTCCTTTTATCACACTTTTTATCTCTTCATCTCTGGTCCTTTTTTTTCTCAACCGTGGAGTTCCTCCAGCACTCTGCTCAAGTTTCCAGCATCTTCAGTTCCTTGCGCCTCCGTTGAGTTGACTGCTGCACTGAACTTTAAGCCATGATCTGTTATCTCAGAGATGAGAACATTGTGCATTAAACCATGTTGACAACCAGAAAGGAACACCTATTGTGCTTTTTGTTCTAACTAAGGAACGCAAGATTATATGTTGTAGCATTTTAATCACATAATACAACGTTCCATTTTATATCGAAGAATGTTCCTGTCCTCATATAGCCACCCGTCTTCCAATCATTTGTGATCCGTGTACAACTTCACCACTGAATCAAAGCCTGTTCGTCAGTCTTTTTGTCCTCTCCTTTCTGGGTCAGCAAACAGCAAAAAATAATTTCTCCTCATTTACCTTATCACAACCTCTCATTATTTTGAACATGGATGAGCAGCATTGTTGCAAGCACAACTTGTACTTCGGCTTTTGACGCCACATTGAAAACTCCTGTGCGTTTAATTTGTCACCGACAGATCGTTAATCAACTGAAAAAACAGTAAGAAGACAAAAACAGTGGTGGAATAGATATTCTAGCACCGGAGAGGGTTCTTCAAACCTTCCAACAATCGAATGTGTAGAAAGGAACTGCAGTTGCTGGTTTAAACCGAAGAAAGACCCAAAATGCTGGAGTAACTCAGCGGGACAGGCAGCACCTCTGGAGAGAAGGAATGGGTCGAGACCCTTCTTCAGATTGAGGTCTAAAGAAGGATTTTGATCCGAAACGTTACCCATTCCTTCTCTCCAGAGATGCTGCCTGACCCCGCTGAGTTACTCCAGCGTTTTGTGTCGATCCCTCTACAGATTGCAATATAACAAACTTCAGTTGAGCTTTATGATCAAAATGGAATTTATTTTTGGTGCGACCTTAAAGGTCATTCAATGGTCCATGCACCTGTAGAGTCATAGAGTTATACAGCATGGAAACGAGCCTTTCGTCACAGCTCCTTGATGCTGGCCCATTTCATGAGCGGCACAGTGGCGCAGCGCTGGAGTTGCTGCCCGGTTTTCCAATGCCATGTATTTATTGCTGTAAAGCCAATAGCTTATTAGGGCATTTGTTCCTGATTTTCACAGGTTGGAAATATCTTTGAGACACGAGGAATTGCAAATGCTGGAATCTTGCGTGGAAATTAGGGCGGCACGGTGGCGCAGCGGTAGAGTTGCTGCCTTACAGCAAAAGAAGAGCCGATGACCCGGGTTCGATCCCGACTACGGGTGCTGTCTGTACGGAGTCTCCAAATTTGAGGAAGGATATTCTTGCTATTGAGGGCGTGCAGCGTAGGTTTGCTAGGTTAATTCCCAGAATGGCGGGACTGTCATATGTTGAAAGACTGGAGCGACTGGACTTGTATACACTGGAATTTAGAAGGATGAGAGGGGATCTTATTGAAACGTATAAGATTATTAAGGGGTTGGACACGTTAGAGGCAGGAAACATGTTCCCAATGTTGGGGGAGTCCAGAACAAGGGGCCACAGTTTAAGAATAAGGGGTAGGCCATTTAGAACTGAGATGAGGGAAAACATTTTCAATCAGAGAGTTGTGAATCTTTGGAATTCTCTGCCTCAGAAGGCAGTGGAGGCCAATTCTCTGAATGCATTCAAGATAGAGCTCTTAAAGATAGGTCAGGGGGTATGGGGAGAAGGCAGGAACGGGGTACTGATTGAGAATGATCAGCCATGATCACATTGAATGGCGGTGCTGGCTCGAAGGGCCGAATGGCCTCCTCCTGCACCTATTGTCTATTGTCTATTGTCTATTGAGTTTGTACTTTCTCCCCGTGACCTGCGTGGGTTTTCTCCGAGATCTTTGGTTTCCTCCCACACTCCAAAGACGTACAGGTATGTAGGTTAATTGGCTTGGTAAATGTAAAAACTGTCCCTAGTGGGTACAGGATGGTGTTAATGTGTGGGGATCGCTGGTCGGCACGGACCCGGTGGGCCGATACGTCAGGTTTCTGCGCTGTATCTCTAAACTGAACTAAACACAAAGTGCTGGAGTAACTCAACAGGTCAGGCAGCATCTCTGGAAGACATTGATAGCCGCCATTTCAGGATGGGACACTACTTCAGACTGTTAAATATCATTCCTCTTCAAATCTTTTTATTCCTAGTTGTCAACAACCTTATTTCTTCATCTCTGCTGCTTCATGCTTCTTAACTTTGTGAGCTGGCCCACTCTTTAAAGCCCATTTGGGCCCCATATCTGAGGAAGGATGTGCTGGCTCTGGAGAGGGTCCAGAGGAGGTTAACCAGAATTATCCCAGGAATGAGTGGGTTAACCCATGATGAGTGTGTTAACCCATGATGAGTGTTTGAGGGCACTGGGCCTGTACTCACTGGAGTTTAGAAGGTTGAGGGGGAGGACCGAATAGTGAAAGGCCTGGCTAGAGTGGCTGTGATGGAGACGATGTTTCCACTAGTGGGAGAGTCTCGGACTGGAGTCACAGCCTCAGAATTAAAGGACGTTCCTTTAGGAAGGAGATGAGGAGGAATTTCTTTCCACAGAGAAGAATCTATGGAATTCATCACCAGAGATGGCTGTGGAGGCCAAGTCATTCGATACTTTTAAGGCCAAGATAGATAGATTCTTGATTAGTACAGGCGTCAGGGGTTATGGGGAGAAGGCTGGAGAATGGGGTTGAGAGGGAATGATAGGTCAGCCATGATTGAATGACGGAGTAGACATGATGGGCCAAGTGGCCTAATTCTGCTCCGTTCACTAATGAACTTATGAATTCACCAGAATCTGAACATTGCCTGCTGACGATGCAGTGCATTGTGGAAATGGATTCCAAGCTGTTAACTTAATGTCCACAGGATTAAGCCTTGATGGTGGAGTAGAACTGATGGGCTGAATGGTCTAATTCTGCTCCTATCTCTTATAATAATAATAATAATAATAATAAGCATTTATTTTATATAGCGCCTTACCAGAAGCTCAAAGCGCTTTACAAAAACAATCATAACATAAAAACAAACAGACAAACTATCCTAACGGAGAAGCGGCGAATAAACAGCGCCAGCGTCCTCTCACGTCAGGGTCCGGCAGTAGACAACAAAAAGCACAGGACACACAGATACAATTTTAACACAAACAGCCATCACAGTGATTGCTCTAGGCACACCCTCACTGTGATGGAAGGCAAAGAAAAGTCTTATCTCCTCCTCATTCTTCTCCCGTGGTGCCACGAGGTGAACTTATTTTTCGCAGATCTATTGACAGGGTGTCGATTTTTTAAAAACATTTTCTTTGATGTCCTCTCCTTGGTATTCTGCAGGGGTATTCAGTCATGGCAATTAGACCCATTATTTTACTTTCAGGCTCAATTAAGGCTCAATGTAAGAGATTGCTGGACTTGTACAAAAGTATAAAAACCATGCAGGTGGATGGATTTTCATTCGTGCTTCACTTATTGCGCCACATTTAATCATATGTGCATTTTGTTCAGGTAAATTTTTTCGAACTTGATTGGCCAATTTATGTGAAGTGCCTTCCACGATCACGTTTGTGATATAATGAAAGGTTTGTTTGCAATTTAGAGGAAATTTTAAACCATAACATGTTTAATGTATTTGTTTACTCATAAAGAACGATCAACCTTTTTAAAACAGTAGCTCAGTCTTTCGGCTAAAATAGTGGAAAAAAAAGCAATTACAGATTAGAAGCAATTACATTTTACATTCGAATCTCATTTTGCATTTTCAGGATCATTAAGCTTTTGCTTTTCCACATTCAAGTGTGCATGAGAAAGCCAGTGCAAATTTACAAGACAAATGCCATGGAGTAAAGTATGGATTGTGGTGTGGAAATGTGACTTATTTGCATTCCCCCCCCCCCCCCACCCCCATCTAAAAATGTGCTGATGTCCGTCATAGTGGCATACAGTACGGAGATTATCCATTTAAACTTCATGCTTTAGAGATACAGACCTCCGGCCCATGGTGTCCGTGCCGACCAGCTATCCCCATGCACTGACCAACACATACCAGGGACAAGTTTACACACCTTAAGCCAATTGACCTACAAACTTGTGCGTCTCTGGGTGTGGGAGGAAAATGGAGCACCATGCGGGCAGGTGGGACTTAAGAGGGGTTTGCACAGTAATCAACCAGAACCAGAGCATAGATGGAGCATGGATGAGTTGGGATGAAGGACCTGTTTAGACTTTACATTAGACTTCAGAGTAACAGTGTACAGACAGGCCCTTCGGCCCACTGAGTCAGCGCTGAACAGCGATCACCCCGTACACGAGCACTATCCTACACACCAGGGACAATTTACAATTTTACCAAAGCCAATTAACCTACAAACTTGTACGTCTTTGGAGTGTGGGAGGAAACTGCAGCCCTCTGAGAAAATCCACGCGAGTCACAGGGAGAACGTACAAACACCGCACAGGCACTACCCGTAGTCAGGATCGAACCCGGGTCTCTGGCGCTGTGAGGCAGCAACTCTACCGCTGCGCCACCGTGCTGCATGAATTTTTTGACTCGATGACAAGATGCTGTGGGAACTCAGCAGGTCGGGCACGGACAGTTGAAGGATTTCCGACCTGAAACGATGCCTGTCCATTCCCTCCCCAGATGCTGCCTGACCAGCTGAGTTTCTCCAGCACTTCATGTTTAGCTCAAGGTTCCAACATCCACAGTTTCACTTGTGTCTCCATATTTTACGTCTGACTTGCTGAGAAGATCTAACCTTTTTAGCAAATAAAAAACAAGTGCCAACACAACCCAAAATGCAGATCACATTATATCATTTTTTTGCTCTGGTGAACCTATAAATAGTTTAACATGCTACTGAACTCAGTGTTGTCATTTGAGCTAAGAGGACAAGATTCTCTGATTTATCATCTGTATTTCTAATTTGAGTACAAAGCAAAAATGGTTCTTTTAGAATTGATGCTAAATCTACAGCTAATCCTATTTTGTAGAACACTGTTTGCACTTAGTTTTTGTTCAGGCATGTGGCACACATGCACAAGACAACTTAACCATGGTTTAGTTTAGTTTAGTTTAGTGATACAGTGCAGAAACAAGCCCTTCAGCTCACCGAGTCCATGCCGACCAGCGATCCCCGTACATTAACACTATCCTGCACTCACAGGGCGGCACGGTGATGCAGCGGTAGAGTTGCTGCCTTACAGCGAATGCAGCGCCGGAGACTCAGGTTCGATCCTGGCTACGGGCGCCGTCTGTACGGAGTTTGTACGTTCTCCCCGTGACCTGCGTGGGTTTTCTCCGAGATCTTCGGTTTCCTCCCACACTCCAAAGACGTACAGGTATGTAGGTTAATTGACTGGGTAAATGTAAAAATTGTTCCTAGTGTGTATGGGATAGCGTTAATGTGCGGGGATCACCAGGCGGCGCGGACTCGGTGGGCCGAAGGGCCTGTTTCCGCGCTGTATCTCTAAATCTAAAAAAAAAATCTCACTCGGGACAATTTTACATTTATACCAAACCAATTGACCTACAAACCTGTACATCTTTGGAGTGTGGGAGGAAACCGGAGATCTCGGAGAAAACCCACGCGGTCACGGGGAGAACGTACAAACTCCGTACAGACAGCGCCCGTAGTCGGGATTGAACCCGGGTCTCTGGCTCTGTAAAGGCTGTAAGGCAGCAACTCTACCGCTGCGCCCTCTAATAGCTGATGAATAATGGAACCAAAATGAGGTGATTTGGACAAAATTTGATCACCCACATTGTCTTACCAGGTGCCACATACACTGAACATCAGTATATCCAAGTCCTAAGCTGATGATCAAACATGTTCATCCCTAGTTCTGATGGAGTGCATCTCAGTAGAGAGACTGCTTCTCCAGGACAATTCATTTGGAAATTTCTACCACTTTGATCATTTCTATTTGTTATCACAAATGAACGGTTAAAGCTGGATAGTAAACACAGACTCCAATTACCCTCCCATTGAATAATCTGGATTTATAACACATGAAGCAAAACTATATTGGCACTCTAAAAGCAAAATGTGCGGCTGCTGGAAGTCATAGAGTCATATTGCACAGAAACAGGCCATTCGACCCAACTTATCCTTGCCAACCAAGGTGCCCCATCTAAACTAGTCCCGCGTGCCTGCATTACGCCCATAACACTCTCGGCGGCACGGTGGCGCAGCGGTAGAGTTGTTGCCTCACTGCACCAGTGACCCAGGTTCGATCCAGACTGCGGGTGCTGTCTGTACGGAGTTTGTACTTTCCCAACGTGACCTGCGTGGGTTTCCTCCCACACTCCAAAGACGTACCGGTTTGTAGGTTGATTGGCTTGGTGTTCATGTAAAATTGTCCCTAGTGTGTGTAGGATAGTGTTAGTGTGCGGGGATCGCTGGTCGGCGCGGACTCGGTGTGCCGAATTGCCCGTGTGCACGTTGTATCTCTAAACTAAAACTAAACTCCAAACCTTTCCGATCCATGTACCCCTAGTAATGTCTTTTAAATGCTATTATAATACTGGCTTCAACGACTTCCGAGTGGAAAAACTTGCTCCTCAGTTTCCTATTAAAACTTGCCCCTCTCATCTTAAACCTATGTCCTCTGTTTTTATATTCCTCCATTCTGGGTAAAGGACTGTGCATTCACCCGTTCTATTTACCTCATGATTTCAGACACCTCCATAACATCACCTCTCAGCCTCCGGCGCTCCAAGGAATAAAGTGCTAGGCTGCTCAACCTCTCCCTCCAATCAGGCCCTGGAGTCCTGGAAACATCCTCGTAAAACCTCTCTGCACTCTTTCTAGCTTAATGGCATCCTCCTTCTAGCAGGGTGACCAAAACTGAACACTATACTCCAACTGCGACCTCACCAACATCTTGTACAACTGTAACATAAAGTCCTTAATCTGAAATAATTACAGAAAATGCTGCAACTACTCAGTGGGACAGGCAGCAGAGGTAATTTTCCTTCTTGCACAACAAATGCTGTCAAATCTTTTGAATATTTCCAGCGCTACCTGTCATATCTAATACATTTTAATATTAATTTCACTGAAGAAAGTGATACGGAGCAATATGTCATTTGTTCCTTGGGACTAAAATCACAAAAAGCTTAGTTCAAACTGACATTGTAAAATCTTGAATTCATAGATATTAAGAACAAAAGCTTCATTCATGTGAATAGCTTCAAGATCCTTGTTTAACTGAGCAGAACCACAGCAGTTCAGAATGTGCATGTACTACCATGTTCCAATATGTTTAGTTCAGTTTAGTGATACAGTATGGAAACAGGCCCTTCGGCCCACCGAGTCCACGCCGACCAGCGATCCTTGCACATATAGTAGGGAAAATGTACAATTTTACCAAGCCAATTAACCGACAAACATGTATGTCTTTGGAGTGTGGGACGAAACTGGAGCTCCTGGAGAAAACCCACGCAGGTCATTGGGGAGAATGTACAAACTCCTTACAGACAAGCACCTATGGTCAGGATCGAACCCAGGTCACTGGCGATGTCCTATCCATGCACCTGTCTAATTGTTTCTAAAAAGCTGTTCAGAGGAACAGAGCACCAGTATACAGCATGGAAACATCGGGTCCAGTGTTGCAGTGCTAATTGTTTAGGTGCCGGAGCTGTCACTGGTGCCATTGCGGCCACTATTAAACTCCCCGCTAGTTAAACGCGGTGGCGCAGCGGTAGAGTTGCTGCCTTACAGCGAATGCAGCGCCGGAGACTCAGGTTCGATCCTGACTACGGGTGCCGTCTGTACGGAGTTTGTACGTTCTCCCCGTGACCTGCGTGGGTTTTCTCCGAGATCTTCGGTTTCCTCCCACACTCCAAAGACGTACAGGTAAGTAGGTTAATTGTCTGGGTGAATGTAAAAATTGTCCCTAGTGTGCGTAGGGTAGTGTTAATGTGCGGGGATCGCTGGGCGGTGCGGACCCGGTGGGCCGAAGGGCCTGTTTCCGCGCTGTATCTCTAAATCTTAAAAAAATGAATAAATTAATTAAAATTCCCCGCTGTTTATTTTACAGAGGTGTCGGAGCGGCGCTCCGGTGAGCTCTAGCAGCACTGCCCCCCTGATCGGGTCTACACCGACCATCAATCCCCCTGTCTCACCAATTCTAGAACATAGAACAATACAGCACAGGAACAGGCCATTCAGCCCATACCGTCTGTGCCGAACATGATGCCAAGACCAACTATCTGCCTTGGCATAATCCATATCCCCCCACATTCTTTGCATATCCATATGACCATCCAAATAAACTCTTAAACACATCAGCCTCCATCCATGGCAGTGTAGTCCAGGCACCCATCAATCCTCTGTACAAACAAAATGTCCCTGCAGACCTCCTTTAAACTTTGCCCCTCTCACCATAAAGTTATGCCCTCTAGTATTTGATATTTCCACCCTGGGGATAAAGGCTTTTCCTGTTCTCAACCTTTAACTGCTCCTGCTTATTCATTGCCGGTCATAGAAACATAGAAACATGGAATGTAGGTGTGCAGGAGGAGGCCATTCGGCCCTTCGAGCCAGCACCGCCATTCATTGTGACTATGGCTGAACATCCACAATCAGTAACCTGTGCCTGCCTTCTCCCCATACCCCTTGATCATACCGCTGTAAATCATGTTTACAGTTCACTCCCAGTGGCCGGCGTGGTTCCTTTGTAACAGACACTTTCGCCCCCCTTACCCTCCCTGCCACCTCACAATCTTCGTCCCTCTCCTTTTTCATTCGACCTGTAACGTTGACTCGGTTTCACTTACCGCAGATGCAGCCTGACCGACTGAGTATCTCCAGCATTTTCTGTTTTCGTTTTAGATTTCCGGCATCTGCAGGGTTTTTTTTTGGAGGTGCAGCGCGGAAACGGGCTCTTCGGTCCACCGAGTCCGCGCCGACAGCGGTTACCCTTGCACGCGTGTTCTATCCTGCACACTAAGGACAATTTTCAGAAGCCAACAAACCTATAAACTTGCACGTCTTTGCAGGAAACCGGAGCACCCGGTGAAAACCCTCAAGGCTCTCGGGGAGAACGTACAAACTCCGCACAGACAGCACCCCTAGTCAGGATGGAACCCGGGTCTCTTGCGCGGTGAGGCAGCAACTCTACCGCTGCACCATCCTTGATTTTTGTTTTGTTTCGTTTTGAATTCTGGATCTTTTGTTGGTTAAAATATTTTATGCACAGCAGCGATGTTTGTGAGCCAGCGCCGTTCGCTCCGGACTCCGTGAAAATTGTAGAGAAATAAATATTGTTTCATTTTAAATGCATGTCACGTAACATGGATTTGATGACATCCTTCTTGAGTGATTGAATGGGTCAGCTTTCATTAATTCAGCTCAAATTCTGTTTCTTATCTGTCATAGACGGGGGGTTGCTGTTGTCCATTTATAACACCACACTCGTGTGTTTTTCCCTCCCTCATATGATCACAGACATCAAGCTCGTGATGTATTGGCATTTGGTGTTAAAGTCCGCCCCACAAGTTGTGGACTTTTGTTTGCTTCCGTGACCAGGCAGCTAATCGTTGAATCCAAGTGCTGCCCGTATTTTTAATTTGGTTTTCTTTTTAATATCCTACACTTTCATTGCTTAACCCTAACAGGCCACTTATTCCAAATAATTGCATTAGCCATTTCTCCCAAAGGAAATAACCACAGTGCTGGTCTTGTATTCAGAATGAAATGTCCTTTGCTTTCCTTTCCCATTTATTCATTTTTGTTGCTAACTCTAATTATCCTTGAGATGGTGGTGGTTGAGCTGCCTTCATGAACTAGTGCCGGTCGCTCTGGTGCGAGGACTTTTAATAGACGATTGGGAGAGAGAATTCCCTGAGAAAGACACTGCATTGCAAAGTAACGATGGCATGGTGGCGCAGCGGCAGAGCTGCAGCCTTACCGCGCCAGAGACCCGGGTTCGATCCCGACTACGGGTGCTGTCTGCACGGAGTTTGTACGTTCTATCCCTAACCTAGAAACGTAGACATAGAAAATATAGGTGCAGGAGTAGGCCGTTCGGCCCTTCGAGCCAGCACCGCCATTCAATATGATCATGGCTGATCATCCAAAATCAATACCCCCGTTCCTGTTTTTTCCCCATATCCCTTGATTCCTAAATCTGACTCTCTCTTGAAAACGTCTAGTGAATTGGCCTCCACTGCCTTCTGTGTGGGTTTTTGCCGAGATCTTCAGTTGCCCTTTTCCTACTTGCTGGAAGTTGTGGATCTGGGAGACGCCATTGCAGCAAGAGTCTAGAGTCAAGAGCGTTTTAGTGTTGTATGTCCCGAAACGGAACAATGACATTCTTACTTGCAGCAGATATGTAAACATCTGTAAACATTCCAAGCCAATGGAATGTTGGCCTTCATAACAAGAGGAGTTGAGTATAGGAGCAAAGAGGTCCTTCTGCAGTTGTACAGGGCCCTAGTGAGACCGCACCTGGAGTACTGTGTGCAGTTTTGGTCTCCAAATTTGAGGAAGGATATTCTTGCTATTAAGGGCGTGCAGCGTAGGTTTACTAGGTTAATTCCCGGAATGGCGGGACTATCATATGTTGAAAGACTGGAGCGACTAGGCTTGTATACACTGGAATTTAGAAGGATGAGAGGAGATCTTATCGAAACGTATAAGATTATTAAGGGGTTGGACACGTTAGAGGCAGGAAACATGTTCCCAATGTTGGGGGAGTCCAGAACAAGGGGCCACAGTTTAAGAATAAGGGGTAGGCCATTTAGAACGGAGATGAGGAAGAACTTTTTCAGTCAGAGAGTGGTGAAGGTGTGGAATTCTCTGCCTCAGAAGACAGTGGAGGCCAGTTCGTTGGATGCTTTCAAGAGAGAGCTGGATAGAGCTCTTAAGGATAGCGGAGTGAGGGGGTCTGGGGAGAAGGCAGGAACGGGGTACTGATTGAGAATGATCAGCCATGATCACATTGAATGGCGGTGCTGGCTCGATGGGCCGAATGGCCTCCTCCTGCACCTATTGTCTATTGTCTAAACATAGTACACTGTAAAAAAACAATGCCTCCAAGTCCATATAGTTTGGATTCTATTTGGAGTCTCAATGAGTGAGTACAATACATTTTGTCGATGGCACATGCAATAGCTTTATGCCTCTGCAATGCGCCGACCGGCAATCACCCCGTACACTAACACTATCCTACACACACGAGGGGCAATTTACAATTTTTACCAAAGCCAATTAACCTACAAACCTGTATGTCTTCGGGGTGTGGGTGGAAACTGGAGCACCCAGAGAAAACCCACGTGGTCCCAGGGAGATCTCCATACAGACAGCCCCCCCTAGTCATGATCGAACCTGGGTCTTTGGCGCTGTAAGGGCGCAACTTTACCACTGCACCACTGTGCCGCCCAAAATAGATGAAAAAAAAAATCAGGCCTTTGTTTTAGAAGGTTATTTTTGAGACCTGCAAAAATTAATTAGACAGAAAAGAGACAGAATGGTGGACCATGAGGTAGAGGGACAAATAAAGACAAGATGTGAAGAGTGGTGGTGATGGCAGATGGGTAGAAGGTATGACTCACAGAGGCTCTGTGCTACAATAGAAGGGCCCATTGGCAATTTAACATTGAGTTTGAAGAAACTAAAATGAGTCCAGGAGACTAACTCACAACTGAGGAGATAAATCAAAATTGCAATTAGAATTTCTCCAGTGAACAGAGATTTCGTCTGCAGAGTTGTGGAGAATAACAGGCTCGAAGAGGCGTCTTGTTATTTATTAAAAAAGATTGATTATTTCCTTCAGGATTTACTCAAGGCAGCCAGATTATGCTAAATGCAGGCCGAATATCTGAATACCTGTGCGGAGCAGAAATGGGATAACTTCAGGTGAGTTTTACAAGTTGTATCCCTTCCCAAAGTGGGAGGCAGACCCCTGGCAATGGGATAAGCCGGGAACAGGTTGTGTATGGTTTCTAAGCATAAAACGTTAAACTGTGAGCGTAGATCGCTGCATAGAAACATACGGTTTCTATGGTGAGGGTTTTCTCCGCGAGCATTTGGTTTCCTCCCACACGCTTGGTATAAATGTAAAAATTGTCCCTGGTGTAGGATGGTGTTGATGTGCAGGGATCACTGGTCGGTGCGGACTCAATGGGCCGATGGGCTTGTTTCCGCACTGTAACTGAACCAGGGGACACAGTCTAACAATAAAGGGGAGGCCATTTAAAACTGAGGTGAGAAGAAACTTTTTCACCCAGAGAGTTGTGAATTTGTGAGGCCGGGAAAGCACATCTCGGACCCGCTGACCCTCAGCATAGGAGCACCGCCAGGCTGCGTACTCTCCCCTCTCCTTTACTCTCTCTACACCAACGACTGCACCTCCACCGACTCCTCAGTCGAGCTTCTCAAGTTTGCGGACGACACGACCCTGATTGTTCTGACCCAGGATGGGGAGGAATCTGCCTGCAGACAGGAAGTGACACAGGAAGCAACAACCTGGAGCTCAATGCTCTTAGATGTTACTGTGGTGTCGTTGATGGTGAGTGAAGGGAGGGGAGCGGGCGCTCTCCTAAAGTCTACAATCAATTTCACTATCTTAAGAGCATTGAGCTCCAGGCTGTTGCGATGGCACCAGGACGTCAGCTGTGTCCCGGTTCTCTCCTGCATCTTGGTGCAAAAGACTGGTACCATCAAGATGCAGGACTGAACACCACAGGAGATCATTCTTCCCTGTGGCTATCAAACTGTACAACTCCCCCCCCCCCCCCCCCTTCTGTCGTGGGGTAGACTGACTCTCCTCCCCTCCCCCACACCCCCCCATCCCAAATCTTTACACATCTCCAATCCTTTCCAATCGTCTCTTTAATATCATGTTTCATGTATCTTGTGTTTCATGACTGTTGGCAGATCAATTTCTCCCTCCTGGGATAAATAAAGTTCTATTTGATCGTATCGTACCGTATCGTATCGCAATCGTAGCTCTGCCCCTTCAAATCTGTTGCTTTTTGTTGGAATCCAGAAGGTAAACAAATTTGCAAACAGTTCAAAAATTGACCCAAGCAGTCAAAGCACAGGGTTCCACACTCAAATTCCAGTGCCTCTGTAGGGCCAAGGTAAATATTAATCCTTATCTCCACAGCTTTTTTTTGTTTCAGGCACCATCTTTCTTCAGACAGCCTGAAGAAGGTTCACACACACCCAAAACTTCACCTATCCAGATGTTCTCTGGAGATGCCGTCTCACCTGCTGAGTTACTCCAGCACTTTGTGTCCTTCTGCGTATTAACCAGCATCTGCAGTTCCTTGTTTCTACAATATTAATCCTTATCTCACAGCTTTTTTGTCCTCCAACCAACCCCAATCAAAAACCCCTTCACATGTATCCACCTATCACTTGCTATGCTTTGTCCTGTCCCCACGTCTCTCGCCCCCTTCACCCCCCCACCCCCTTTATTATAATAAGTCTGAAGAAAGGTCCCAACCCGAAATGTTGCCTATCCATGCTCTCCAGAGATGCTGCCTGACCCGCTGAGTTACTCCTGCACTTTGTGTCTTTTTCTTTTGCAAACCAGTATCTGCAGTTCCTCGTGTCTACGTAATATTAAGCTAACTCGCTGCGCGTGAAACCTATGGGGTGATGGTTTAAAACTCTGCTCTGTATCTAAAGAGTATGAAATCAGATGGGAACTAAACTAGCGCTGCCCTCAATCTTGCAATCCCTCATAAGTGGCTTGGAGGAAAACTGCTCCAATTGCCTTTTGTGAACTTATATTGGCTACCACAAAAATAGGATTTGCCGCACATTAATTTTTACCTTGAGCTGTGACCACCAATATAACGAGCGACTGGACTTCACAAGCACAGTGTGGCTAGTGCAATCGTGAGGGGGAAAGAATGGTTTACACTGTGAGATTCTTTCTTTCGTATGTCAACTACAACAATCAAAAGTGGCAAAAGGTACTTCAGAATACCGTAGGTGACGCTTTGCTGCAAATTTTGCCAGTTCCATAGAACTACCCAGGGTGGATGACGAGGATGTAAAGCAGCCCCCACCCCTATCTCTTTGAGATAAAATACATGGTTTAAAATGCACTTGAAGTTGCTAACGACACCACTTCAATCGCGTCTAAAGTCCGTGAAAGCTACCGTTGTTTTACAGAATGTAAAATAATTTTCCTCATCAATTTTTAATAGAATTATGAACAACTGCAATGTACTAATGATGTTTCAAAAACAACACCATTTTTTTCCCCTCTTGTGACATTTTCCCGTGGAGCTGTTAGCATTACGAGGGAGATGCACAGTTGACTGTTCTGCTCATTACAGGGATTCAATGCTTTCACATTGCAATTAAAGCAAACAAGGTGAGCCAAGCAGTGTGACAATAGCAAATGAAGTGAGGGAGCATCACACGTTAGGTGGTAAGGTGCCACATGATAATTTTTGCGGTGAGATATATCTTTCCTTTTCCATTCGTACACATCATTCCAAAGGCAGAGAAATCCACTGCAGAGAGCGATGTTATTAAAACATATGGTTTTCTAATGGCAGCAACCAGACAATGATCACCACCATTCATTGAGACCTGAGACTTTAGAGATACAGTGCAGAAACTGGCCCTCCGGCCCACCACAAATTTTGCACCGACCAGCGATCAGCCTGTACACTAGCACTACTCTACACACTTAGGATGATTTATAATTTACACGTGAAAATAAACTAAACTCAGATTCAACTCAAACTCAAGGGGGGGGGGGGGAGGGGGTATATGGAACGAGCTACTAGAGCAGATAGACAATAGACAATAGACCATAGGTGCAGGAGTAGGCCATTCGGCCCTTCGAGCCAGCACCACCATTCAATGTGATCATGGCTGATCATTCTCAATCAGTACCCCGTTCCTGCCTTCTCCCCATACCCCATGACTCCGCTATCCTTAAGAGCTCTATCTAGCTCTCTCTTGAATGCATTGAGAGAATTGGCCTCCACTGCCTTCTGAGGCAGCGAATTCCACAGATTCCCAACTCTCTGACTGAAAAAGGTTTCTCCTCATCTCCGTTCTAAATGGCCTACCCCTTATTCTTAAACTGTGGCCCCTTGTTCTGGACTCCCCCAACATTGGGAACATGTTTCCTGCCTCTAACGTGTCCAACTCCAAAGACGTACAGGTTTGTAGGTTAATTGGCTGGGCAAATGTAAAAATTGTCCCTAGTGGGTGTAGGATAGTGTTAATGTGCGGGGATCGCTGGGCGGCGCGGACCCGGTGGGCCGAAGGGCCTGTTTCTGCGCTGTATCTCTAAATCTAAAATCTAAAAACCCCTTAATAATCGTATACGTTTCGATAAGATCCCCTCTCATCCTTCTAAATTCCAGTGTATGCATGAGGCAGGCGGTATAACAGCATTTAAAAGATGCTTGGATGGGAACACGGATAATAAAAGGTTTAGAGGGAAAGAAAACATAGTAGCTCAGCAGGTCAGTCAGGACAACCTGAAGAAGGATCACGACCCAAAGGACCACCTATCCATGTTCTCCCGAGATGCTGCCTGACCTATTGAGGTACTCCAGCACTTTGTGTCCTTTTGTGGGTGAACCAGCATCTGCAGTTCCTTGTTTCTACAAGGTTTCGTGGGATATGGGCCGTAGGTGGGCAAAGGGGACTTGCTTGGAATGGGATATCCAGGAGCATGGACCAGTTGGACCAGAGCATCGAGTTCCATGTTGTGTGACGCTATGACTCTCTGACTCTATGTGGAGGTTGGGATTACAGTCCAGCATCTCCAGACATCACAGGGTGGCACCTTACCACCTAACGCTCTTATCTTCATTCTGTGCATCACTGCTTTGTTTGCCTCATGGTCTGCACCCCCCCCCCCTCCCCCCCACCTTCCCATTCTCCCGAACTGTAATCACAACGGATAAGGCTTAATGTTCCGATAGTCGCTCTCAAGGTCAAAATGATGATAGCTTGTGAAAAAAAATCAATAGCTTCAACCTTCAGCTGTGTAAGATCTTTTTATGGATCAGCAGGTTAATCAGAACAACCCTGGTAATGTTACTTCGACAAATGAAGAAATACGGTCCTTTTCAACTGCTGCACTCGAAAAGCTAATGATTTCTTTGTAGAACTCGTTTTTGTTGCAGAATTCCAGAAATCCCTCGTACATTTAACTAAAGGGATGGTTGTTTCGTAGAAATTGTGTTTGCATAAAATTGATTTGTCAAACACAGAATGCATTTGGCCCCTTGTAAGTGTATCAGGTTGGTTTGATTTTTTCCTCACCTTTGAAATGGAAGGCTGTGGATGGAAGTTTCACTTGTAATGCACCTAATCTAGGTCAACAGTTCATTTCAATAAGGCAGCAGCACCTCAATGACATTACTAGTGAAGAGAACATTCAGTTGATGTGTTAAATTTGCTCTCTGCATGTTGAAGATGAATGGAAAATGGATCATGACACACCATTCTAAGAGGTTACACTTTCTTTGATTCTGCTCAATATGTATCCCTCAACCAAGACCATCAAAAGCATATTGATCTCATTGTTGCTGTCCAAGGCAAAGAAATTGGGTGACATGAAGACACAAGGAACTGCAGATGCTGGAATCTTGAGCAAAGCACTGGGGCAAAAGTGCTGGAGGAACTCAATGGGTCAGGCAGCATCTGTGGAGGGATACAGACAGATGATATTTCGGGATGGGCGTCGGAAGAGGGGTCCCAACCCAAAAACACTGTTTGCCCATTTCCCTCCTCAGATGCTGCCTGACCCACCAAGTTCATCCAGCACTTTGTTTTTTTTTGTTGCTCAAAGCTGGCTGACCTACCTGCTTGCAAAAGAATAACTGCATTCAATCAAAAGCAAAATACATGGTACAGCAGATGTTGGAAAATTGAAATAAACGGGAAAATTATGGAAATGTTTCCGACACCATTTTACATTGTTCGTGTCTGCGCCCTCACTGGCAATAATATGAGTTATCTTTGTATCTTTGCCAGTGCTGGAGACTGTTCCCGCTCTGTATTTTCCCTGTCGGCCTTGCCACTTGTGTAGGAAGGAACGGTAGATGCTGGCTTAAGCCGAAGGCAGGCACAAAAAGCTGGGGTAGCTCAGCGGGTCGGGCAGCATCTCTGGAGAAAAGGAATAGATGGCGTTTTGGGTCGAGACCCTTCTTCCCAATCTGAAGAAGAGTCTCGATCTGAAACGTCACCTATTCCTTTTCTCCAGAGGCGCTTCCTGACCCGCTGAGCTACTCCAGCTTTCTGTGTCTGCCTTTGGCCTCACTGCTTCACCGTTTAAGTCTACAATGGGTTTCAGATCTCCTGCTGAGGCTTTTAATTCTTTCTAAAGTACCTAAAAGGTAGGAGGATGAAATCCCTCTCAGAGGAGAATGATGGAATGGATGTTTTCTCTACAATTAAGGATCCATTACTGAAATCCTCGGAATGCCACCCCTGAGAATTTGAAACGACTTCATAGTGAATCTCACGGAGAAAACCCCGCGTTCTCTTTTTTTTTTGTTAAACAAAAGTTCCACTGTAGGAATTCACCTGGCCTGAAAATCAACTTTTTACGACCACATTGCGAATCTATTTCTGAGGCTGCAGAAGGAAGTATGAAATTTTAGGATGTAATCAAGGATGCTGATAAAATACTAATTTGTTCATAGAAGACAGGGGCCATTTGGATTGTGGATTCCTGTCTGTCTGGAACTGAATTACAGTGAAAGAAATGATTTAACTTCAGATTCTTAAAAGCTATTGGCGACACAAGGCTTTCATATGATTTTCAATTGTCTGGACAAAAATTAAGCCATGGTCCAAATGAAATGATTATTTTAAAGTGCACCAGTTCACTTACATTATTAAAGTCAGTAAATTTTGAGCATAAAATAGCTTTTGAAATATAACAAAGAGCTTGGTTTCCATTACTTAAAATTCCCTGGTTCGGGACCATTGTTTTCCCCTCTTGCTAAATTCTGTGTCCATCAAAGTGGGAAAAGTAAGTATGGGAGATAGACGTTTTTCCCACTTCTACGAGCCAAGGTCAACATCAATTTCTACAGATGCACCACAGAAGGCATTCTGTCTGTGTGTGTCACAGCTTGATAAGGGGACTGCTCTGCTCAAGGCTGCAAGACATTGCAGAGAAGAAAGAGACATAAAACGCTCGAGTAACTCAGCGGGACAGGCAGCATCTCCGGAGAAAAGGAATGGGTGACGTTTCGGGTCGGGACCCTTCTTCAGACTGAGAGTCAGGCGAGAGCGTGTCTAGAGATTTGGAAGGGTAAGGTGTGAAAACAACAGATCAAAGCAGATGTTGATGAGGAGATGTAGAATGGTTCATCGTTAGCTGAGGGGAAAGTGACAAGGAGGCATGGAGCCGGGGAGCAGAAGGAATCACAGAGGGGAATCAGTGAGAGGGTGCTGCCGAAATCTCATCGCAGAGGAGGATAACTTATTCAAAATAGGTCGTGAATGCAGCCCAATCCTTAAATTTAGCCCAATCCTTAAATACATGATAGGAGCAGAATAAGGCCATTCGACATCAGTGGTGGGGAAGATGCTGGAGTCAATTATTAAAGATGTAATAGCGGCTCATTTGGATAGCAGTAACAGGATCGGTCCAGGTCAGCGTGGATTTATGATGGGGAAATCTTGCCTGACTAATCTGGAATTTTTTGAGGATGTAACGAGCTAAATGGATAAGGGAGAGCCAGTGGATGTAGTGTATCTGGACTTTCAGAAAGCCTTTGATGAGGTCCCACACAGGAGATTAGCGGGCAAAATTAGAGCATATCGTATTGGGGGTAGGGTATTGATGTGGATAGAAAATTGCTTGACAGACAGGAAACAAAGAGTAGGAATTAACGGGTCCCTTTCAGAATGGCAGGCGTACACTAGTGGTGTGCCGCAAGGCTCGGTGCTGGGACCACAGCTATTTACAATATATATGAATGATTTAGATGAAGGAATTAAAAGTAACATTAGCAAATTTGCAGATGACATAATGCTGGGTGGCAGTGTGAACTGTGAGGAGGATGCTACGATGATGCAGGGTGACTTGGACAGGTTGTGTGAGTGGGCAGATGCATGGCAGATGCAGTATAATGTGGATAAATGTGAGGTTATCCACTATGGTGGCAAGAACAAGAAGACAGAGTATTATCTGAATGGTGTCAAGTTAGGAAAAGGGGAAGTATATCATATATCATATCATATATATACAGCCGGAAACAGGCCTTTTCGGCCCACCAAGTCCGTGCCGCCCAGCGATCCCCGTACATTAACACTATCCTACACCCACTAGGGACAATTTTTACATTTACCCAGCCAATTAACCTACATACCTGTACGTCTTTGGAGTGTGGGAGGAAACCGAAGATCTCGGAGAAAACCCACGCAGGTCACGGGGAGAACGTACAAACTCCTTACAGTGCAGCACCCGTAGTCAGGATCGAACCTGAGTCTCCGGCGCTGCATTCGCTGTAAAGCAGCAACTCTATCGCTGCGCTACCGTGCCGCCCAGAAGTACAACGAGATCTGGGTGTCCTTGTACATCAGTCACTGAAATAAAGCATGCAGGTACAGCAGGCAGTGAAGAAAGCTAATGGCATGTTGGTCTTCATCACGAGAAGATTTGAGTATAGGAACAAAGAGGTCCTTCTGCAGTTGGACAGGGCACTGGTGAGACCACACTTGGAGTATTGTGTGCAGTTTTGGTCTCCTAATTTGAGGAAGGACATTCTTGCTATTGAGGGAGTGCAGCGCAGGTTCAAGAGGTTAATTCCCGGGATGACGGGACTGTCAGATGATGAAAGAATGGAGCGACTGGGCTTGTATTCACTGAAAATTCAAACGATGAGAGGGGATCTTATAGAAACAAAGAAAATTATTAAGGGATTGGACACGCTAGATGTTCCTGATGTTGGGGGAGTCCGGAACCGGGGGCCACAGTTTAGAAAATAAGGGTAGGCCATTTATAACTGAGGTGAAGAAAAACCTTTTCACCCAGGGAGTTGTGAATTTGTGGAATTCTCTGCCTCAGAAGGCAGTGGAGGCTGATTCACTGGATGCATTCAAAAGAGAGTTAGATAGTTCTTAGGGCTAGCGGAATCAAGGGATATGGGGAGAAGGCAGGAACGGGGTACTGATTGTGGATGATCAACCATGATCGCATTGAATGGTGGTGCTGGCTCGAAAGGCCAATGGCCTACTCCTGCACCTATTTTCTATGGGCCAAAGGGTCTACTTGGCTGTTATGTCTCTCCATGATTCCATCTTAATTTCATTTGAGATGTGCCAAAGTTCCTTCAAAAACCCTGATCCTACTCATCCTATGGCATTGCTTCCGTAGAATATGAACATTAAAACAAGCATAGTAGTTATGGAATTTATTGCTGATGAGGCAAACGCTTTGCTTGCTGTGGACCTTGCCAAAATTGTGTTCACAAACACCTCGCTGCGTTTGTCTCTTTGAACTCATGCTGTCTATCAGCAATCTACGGCAATTAGCATGGCGTTGCTGGTAGAGAGAGGTAGAGGCAATGTGATTGAAGACCTCTCTTGGATGGCGAAGTAAGAAATAGATTCAATGTAGAATCTAGGGATGGAAATACATGTTTTCCAGAGAGATTTGGATATAGCTCTCAGAGCTAACGGAATCAAGTGATATGGGGAGAAAGCACGAATGGGGTATGATCAGCCATGATCATATTGAATGGTGGTGCTGGCTCGAAGTGCCGAATGGCCTACTCCTGCACCTATTTTCTACGTTTCTAGATGTACCAAGTGTAATTAGATGCATCAAGCATTCATCGGCACGGTGGCGCAGCGGCAGAGTTGCTGCCTTACAGTGCAAGAGACTTGGGTTCGATCCTGACTATGGCTGCCGTCTGTATGGAGTTTGTACATTCTCCCCGTGACCGCGTGCTCTGGTTCCCTCCGACACTCCGAAGGCGTACAGGAGTGTAAGTGAATTGGCTTTGGTTATATTGCCCCTAGTGTCTAGGATGGCGCTAGTGCGTGGAGTGATCACTAGCTGGCACGGACTCGGTGGGCCGAAGGGTCTGTTCCCGTGCTGTATCTCTAAAGTGTGAAGATAAAACATGGATTGTTATTACACTGATCAGGACTAAGCTGGGACAAGCCCAAGATTGCCAGCGTCTGAAGACAAGGGGCAGGACCCCTAGGCAGACCTGGAGTTCCTTAAATAAAATACTGTAAATAAAATATATCTCGTGATATCATTGAAATGAAAATGAAGTAAAGGTTGTGGTATTCCCTTGAGTGTGTGGTGCAAGTCCACAATGTATTCTCACGAGTCTTCAGTCCAAGCTGAAATATCACGAACTTTAAAAAAAGTTAGAGCACTTTTTTAATCACCCATTTTTAAAACTTCTTCCAAGAGAAAGGTAGTTCAGCAATAATGATACTTTGGCACATCATTAATCTGATTCAGTAGGAATATTGTTTTCCTTATTTTTAGCAGGAATAAATTGTGCGTGCATAGTTGAAATTTCCATCGGGACATTCATTCTGTGTTGATTGCATTTCCAAAGGTTGTTCTTGCAACTCTTTGGAATATCAGCTGCAATTTCCAGCACCCCATGGTTGAATACATATGTGTTGACAGTTGTCAGAAGATGCAGTCGAGATGCCAATGACGGCCTTACTGTCATTACCATTGTAAATGCCAGGACAATGCAATGTAAGATTGCCACTGTATCTTGATCACAATCAAGTCGAGATTCTAGTTTTCTCTCAGATATTAAATACTGCAATCTTTTTGCAACATAATCGAATGGAAGGTAATCAAATTAAAAGGCCATTCAACCCATTCTCTTCAATAGGTGCGGCACGGTGGCGCAGCGGTAGAGTTGCTGCCTTACAGCGAATGCAGCGCCGGAGACTCAGGTTCGATCCTGACTACGGGCGCCGTCTGTACAGAGTTTGTACGTTCGCCCCGTGACCTGCGTGGGTTTTCTCCAAGATCTTCGGTTTCCTCCCACACTCCAAAGACGTGCAGGTATGTAGGTTAATTGACTGGGTAAATGTTTTTTTTTTAATTGTCCCTAGTGTGTGTAGGATAGTGTTAATCTGCGGGGATCGCTGGGCGGCACGGACTCGGTGGGCCGAAAGGCCTGTTTCCGCGCTGTATCTCTAAAAAAAAATCTAGATGGTGCTCGACTGGGACAGTCAAGGCTTCTTAACATATGGTTAAAAAAAACATTTACCCAGTCGATGGTTAACATATGGTAACACCTCCACCAAGCCCAAACTATGGACTTCACCTGGATAATATTGCCATGTGACCACCATGTCCTCATTGTGTAGGAAAATAACTGCAGATGCTGGTACAAATCGAAGGTGTCACAAAATGCTGGAGTAACTCAGCAGGTCAGGCAGCATCTAGGAGAGAGGGGATTGGTGACGTTTCGGGTCGAGACCCTTCTTCAGACTGGAGATGGGTCTCAACCCGAAACGTCACCCACTCCCTCTCTCCTAGATGCTGCCTGACCTGCTGAGTTACTCCAGCGTTTTGTGACACCATTTATCATCATCATCTTCAGATCACTGGATGGATTTAAGAGAGCCAAATCACTGGATGGATTTAAGAGAGGGTTAGATAGACCTCTGGGGGCTAGTGGAATCAAGGGATATGGGGAGAAGGCAGGCACGGGGTATTGTTTAGGGACGATCAGCCATGATCACAATGAATGGCGGTGCTGGCTCGAAGGGCCGAATGGCCTCCTCCTGCACCTATTTTCTATGTTTCTATGTTTCTATCCCATTTCTTACCAAATAAGTATGCCACTCCTTTTAAATGGGTTCATTGATTTCATATTTCCTGAAGGAAATCAATCATTTGCATCAACGGTCTGTGAGGCCAAAGATCTTTCAACCTTTGTTGTATTTATTCTCTCTCGTCTCAGCATCCGAGGATCAGAGTCAAATTGAAAGCAAAAAGTTACATTAGTTTTATCCATCATGCTAAAGATCTGAATCAAAGAGGCGCCCTTTTTTTCTCTTCAAGTGAAAAACTATTTAAGTTTGAATAGTAGGCACAAGGAACTGCAGCTGCTGGAATCTCGAGCAAAAAATACAAAGTACCGGAGGAACACAGCGGGTCAGGCAACATCTATGGAGGACGTGGATAGGTGACATTTGGGGGTCAGGATCCTTCTTCATCCATTCATAGATACCAGCAGAAGAATTAGGCCTTTTGGCCTATCAGGTCTACTCCACCATTCAATCATGGCTGATCTATCTTTTCCTCTCACCCCCATTCTCCTGTTTCCCCCTGAAATCCGTGTCACTCATACTAATTAAGAACATGGCAATCTTTGCCTTAAAAATATCCATTGATTTGGCCTTCACAGCTGTCTGTGGCGATGGATTCCACAGATTCACCACTCTCTGACTTATGAAATTCTTCCTCATCTCATTTATAAAGGTATGTCCTTTTATACTGAGGCTATGGCCTCTGGTCCGAGACTTTCTCACTGGTGGAAACATCCTTTCCACGTCCATTCCATCCAGGCCTTTCACTATTCGGTAAGTTTCAATGAGGCCCCGCCCTCATCCTTCTAAACTCCAGTCAATTCAAACTGATTGTAATAGGGGGGAGGAAAGTTGGAAAATAAGTGGGGCGGGAGAAAGCCAGATAAGTGATAGGTGGATATACGTGAGGTGGGTTGATTAGCAGATGGGTGGGCAATGGCCAGAAATGATAAGGAGACAAAAGGCCATGAGATAAGGAGAGAAGGTGGGTGAAATGTGAGGCCAGAGGATGGGATTTATGTGGAAGGGAATGGAGGAAAAGGGAAAGGGGAGAGGGCGGGATCGTGGTAGAAATGGGTGGTTATCCAGGTGGGGAAGAGAGGAGGGAGGAAAAAAGAAGAGCAAGGAGGAGGTTTTAGTTTAGTTTAGCTTAGAGGTACAGCGCAGAAACAGGCCCTTCGGCCAACCAAGTCCGCACCGACCAGCGATCCCCGCACACTCGCACCATCCTACACACACTAGGGACAATTTACATTTATACCAAGCCAATTAACCGACAAACTTGTCTGTCTTTGGAGTGTGGGAGGAAACCGCAGATCTCGGAGAAAACCCGCGGGGTCATGGGGAGAACGTACAGGCTCCGTACAGACAGCACCCCGACTCAGGATAGCACCCGGGTCCCTGGCACTGTAAAGCAGCAACTCTACCGCCGCGTCATCGTGCCGCCCGGTTTATTGGTTAATTGCTTAAAAGTGGAGACTTCAATGCTCATACTGTTGGGTTGTAAGCTGCCCAAGTGGAATTGCGTTCCTCCAGTTCAGTTTGATAGTCCCTCGTTATGATTTAGTGGCCTGAGTCCTGCAATGCTTCCAGTAATTCCCTAGCGCAGCTGAAAGCAAATGAATAATGTATTTGTGAAGCTAAAGAGAAAAATAAATATTTCCAATGTATCTTATCTATAAATAATATTAAATTCAATTAAAATCCTTTAATTTCTATTTGTGGGAGACCAGAGCTGCAGACTGCAAACTTAAGTTAGTCACTGATGAGGAATTTTGTTCACACGATGCATGGTATTAATGTAAAACCGGCTGCCAAAAGTAGCGGGAGGCACTTAAATGCATTTAAAGGGAGTCTCGATAAGTATGGGAAAGAAATAGCGAGTACTAGACCAAGTGGACCCGTTGGGCCAATAGACAATAAACAATAGGTGCAGGAGGAGGCCATTCGGCCCTTCGAGCCAGCACCCCCATTCAATGTGATCATGGCTGATCATTCTCAAACCTCTCCTGCATTTGTGCAGGACCCTCTCCTCCCTCCTCCCCCCCCTCCCCTCTCCCCCCTCCCCCCTCCCCCCTCCCCCCCCCCTCCCCCCCTCCCCCCTCCCCTCCACCCCCCCCCTCCCCCCTCCCTTCCCCTCCCTTCCCCTCCCTATCACATCCTAATCTGTCGGCATCGCCACGAAATAAACCACGCGCATTTATCATTGCATTCTGCATCTTATTGCTTATCCAATTTTCTTTCCATTTGGCTAATTTGCCGCCTTTATCACAGGTACCTTTATCTTCTTTGTAATCCGTGATGCAGAACCTTATCCAGCGGCTGTCAGTGAGCACACCAGACCTTGGGGTATCCAGTATGTTTTCAAGTATTTCCAGTGCAGCTTTGAGACAACATGTTGCGCTTTCTCTTGTGACTTCCATCGTCTTCAGATGAATAATGAAAGGATGCTACAAAACTCGCTCCAGAAAAATATCTCTCGGATGTAGAAGTCGCTAATAAAAAGAGAATTCCAGACGGTAGCAGTCATGATAACCAATTTTGTTTAAAGGGCACTTACATTTGTACATACGTCCAAAATTGTTCTGAGAAGTATTAAGATTGTGAGGGATATGGGCCAAATGCGGGCAAATGGGACTAGCTTAGGCGAGGCATCTTTTACAGGTGGGGTCAAAGGGCCTGTTTTGGTGCTGGAAGACTCTATGGCTATAGATAGACACAAAAAGCTGGAGCAACTCAGCGGGTCAGGCAGCATCTCTGGAGAAAAGGGATCGGTGAAGTTTCAGGTGGAGATCCGTCTTCAGACTGGAGAAGGTCTCGACCCGAAACATCAGCCATTCCTACTCTCCAGAGATGCTGCCTGACCCGCTGAGTTACTTCAGTATTTTGTGTCTACCTTCGGTGTAAACCAGTATCTGCTGTTCCTTCCAACACACTCTATGACTCGACGATTCTGAGTAAATAGGAATAAAACATTAATACACAGATCCCGCATTGTTTTTTTATGCTTGTTATATGCAAAGTAAATCTGCATGATTGAAGCTGGTGTAAATAAAAGATATAGCAGGCAGATCTGAGGGCAAGGAAATGCAGTTATAGAGAGTGCAACACAACAGGATGCTGCACAACTTGACCCTGTGCCTTATCGTTTCACCAATCTTCGTGTAGATCTAGTCATAATCATAGCGTTATACAGTGTGGAAACATAAAAACATAGAAAATAGGAGTAGGCCATTCGGACCTTCGAGTCAGCACCACCACTCAATATGATCATGGCTGATCATCCAAAATCAGTACCCCATTCCTGCTTTTTCCCCATATCCCTTGACTGCCTTCTGTGGCAGGGAATTCCACACAGGACCTTCGGCCCAACGTGCCCACACCGACCAACGTTAGCGATGTAAACATTGATTTCCTTCTGGCCCCATATCAATTGGGAGAATGTTTAAGTGTGCTACAGCACCAGGGAACCTTGTTCATCTACAAAATACAATGCACTGGTCCCACCTGCCTGCGTTTGGCCCATCTATATACTAAAACTCTTGTTTGTTTGTTTGTTTGTTTGTTTGTTTGTTCCTGAATTACAGCCAAAACGATATACGATAGCGTGATAATTTTAGGCCCACCTGACTCACCGTTGTCCCTTTGGTGCTAATGGAAGAGTGTTTCATTGAAATCGGTGTTATATTTCTAAAGTCATTCACATTTTAAAGTTTAAATCTATCTCCTAGGGAGGGAGGGGGGAGGGAGGGAGGTTAAGGGGGGTTGAGGGGGATGGAGTGGGGGAGGGGAAGGGGAGGGGATGGGGGGTGGAGGGAGGGGGAGGGGGGGTGAGGGGGGAGGGGGCGAGGTGAGGGGGGAGAGGGGGGGGGGTGAGGGGGAAGTGGGAGGGGGGAGGGGGAGGGGGGGGGAGGGGGAGGGGGGGGAGGGGGGAGGGGGAGGGGGAGGGGGAGGGAGGGAGGGGGGAGGGAGGGAGAGGGGAGGGGGGGAGAAGAGGGTGCTGCACCAATGTAGGAGAGGTTTGGGCCCAACGGGTCCACTTGGTCTAGTATCTCTCTAAAGCTGTCCTTTCCATGTGCCAGTCTAATTGCTTCTTAAACATTGTAATAGTCCCTGACTCAGCTACCGGCTGGAAAGGCCACAAGGCAATTAACCTACAAACCTACAAACCTGTGCATCTTCAAAGTGTGTAAAGAAAATAGAGATCCCGGAACAAACGCACGCAGGTTACGGAGAGAACGTATGAACTCCGTACAGACAGCACCTGTAGTCAAGGTCAAACCTGGGTCTCTGGTGCCGTAAGGCAGCAACTCTACTGTTGCACCACCGTGCCGCCATGTTTTAATAAGAGACCATAGTGTCCATAAGAAACTGATATAGTCATGGATAGAATTTCAAAATCCAGGCGGAGGGAGCCAAGGATTGGGGGTGAACTCAAGTCCATGAGTTTTGGTTAACATATCAATTTACTTATTGGAAACCAGCACACTATTGCATCCAATTCAGGCCCTTAACTCAGCAGGGAAGAATCCTAGTGTACAAGATCAATAAATAATGGTATAATCACTTGCAAATCAATGAGATAACGGATGGACCAGGGACACAAATCGCAAGATAGAATTCATAGATTGCAAGAGGTATTTTATACTTATTTTATGCAAAATTATCTGAAGCTATTTTTGCTAGTTAATTCGTCGTTCAACTTTGAATTAGAAAGAATATGCATGTTCCAAAACGTCAGACTGCAAAGCAGTTTAGAATCAGAGGGGGAAATTTAGTATAGTTTAACGATACATCAGAGTAACACACTGAGTCCACACCAACCAGTGTACTGAGTTTACCCCGTACACTAGCACTATCCTACACACCAGGGCGGCACGTTGGCACAGCGGTGGAGTTGCTGCCTTACAGCGAATGCAGCGCCGGAGACCCGGGTTCGATCCCGACTATGGGTGCTGTCTGTACGGAGTTTGTACGTTCTCCCCGTTACCTGGGTGGGGTTTCTCCGAGATTTTCAGTTTCCTCCCACACTCCAAAAACGTGCAGGCATGTAGGTTAATTGTCTTGATAAATGTAAAAATTGTGCCTTGTGGGTATAGGGTAGTGTTGATGTGCGGGGATCGCTGGTCGGTGAGGACCCGGTGGGCCGAAAGGGCCTGTTCCGCGCTGTATCTCTAAACTAAACTAAACTAATCTAGGGACAATTTACAATTTTACCGAAGCCAATTAACCAACAAACCTGTACGTCTTTGGAATGTGGGAGGAAATCGGAGCACCCGGAGAAAACCCACGCAGGTCACGGGGAGAACATACACACTCCGTACAGACAGCAGCCGTAGTCAGAATCAAGCCTGGGTCTCTGGCGCTGTAAGACAGCAACCCTACCGCTGCGCCACCGTGCCTCCCTTAATCCTTATCTTCCTTTTTCTTTTTTAAGGAAATAAATCTGGTATTGAGGTCTTGAAGTCGGCACAGAGTTGCCAGTTGCACGTGAAGCTGTGATCCCTCTTTCACGTTGAGATGGTCAGTATGTAACAGCTTGGTGCAGGCAAGCGTGCAAGACTTGCAAAGCCCATTAATTGATTTGCAAATCTCCTTAATTGACTTGCGGGTTATATTGGAATCCTGCTTGGCAAAACCTCCATCTATTCTGCAGGTTAGTTAGATTGACACGAGGCTTGGTTTACAATCTGCTCTCAGTGTCAGTTCGCCTGGCACGAGTACAGGAGTTGAATCTGCACAGCCTGTTGGTTTTACTGACACAAGAGGGGGTTTGGCACGAACGTTTGCAAAGGATTAAGGTCATCCACATTGGCTTCCGCCAGGTAGATGAACGTCTTTGGGCTGTTACAAAACAAAACCTCTTACGCTCAACGCAGAGTGCTGGAGTAAGTCAGTAGGTCAGGCAGCATCTCTGGGGGAATGGTTAGAGGACATTTTGGGTCAGAGCCTTTCTTCAGACTGAATGTAGTAGCAGTGGAGAAAGCTAGAAAAGAGGTGTGGGACAGGACAAAGCCTGCAAGTGAGCGAAGGCACAAAATGCTGGAGTAACTCAGCGGGTCAGGCAGCATTCCTGGGGAAAGAAAGAATTGCAAATGCTGGTTTATATCAAAGGTAGACACAAAGTGCTGGAGTAACTCAACGAGTCAGGCAGCATCTTTGGAGAAAAAGGATGGGTGAGGTTTCGGTCAGTACCCACTTGACTTGACTTGCCTCTGCCGATGCTCCTTGATCTGCTGTGTTCCTCCGTCAGTTTGATTTTACTCCAGATTAGGCAACATTTACTGATGGAACAGACATTGACACTGGATGCTAATCTTTACACTGCCATCTGGTAACAGGGGTGTGATGTAAACATTGATTTCCTTCTGGCCCCATATCAATTGAGAGAATGTTTAAGTGTGTTGTGGCACCAGAGAGCCTTGTTCATCTACAAAATACAATGCACTCCAAATTACCTCAATGAAGACTGAATGAAAATGATATCAAGAGAATGAGAAGTTACCAATATACATTCCCAGGCAGACCTTTCTATAAATATTGATATTCTTTAATTTGAGCCCTTTCCTCAAATTTGCCATTTTCCCATTTTGAGCAGTACAAACTGCCTTGATAAAATGTGATAGACACAAAATGCTGGAGTAACTCAGCGGGGCAGGCAGCATCTGTGGATAGAAGGAATGAGTGACGTTTTGGGTCGAGACCCTTCTTGAGTCTGAAGAAGGATCTCGACCCGAAACGTCACCCATTACTTCTATCCACAGATGCTGCCTGTCCCGCTGAGTTACTCCATCATTTTGTGTCTACCTTCAGTGTAAACCAACATCTGCAGTTCCTTCCTACACATTTTGTCTTGATAAAATGAGAAACAGGAAGCTGAAGATGCTGGTTAGTACAAAAAAAGACACAAAGTGCTGGAGTAATTCAGCAGGCTAGGCTCCTTCTCCATCTCTGGAGTACATGGATGGTTTATGTTCATGTTATAGGAGCAGAATTAGGCCATTCGGCCCATTAAGTCGACTCCGCCATTCAATCATGGCTGATCTATCTCTCCCTCCTAACCCCATTCTCCTGCCTTCTCCCCATAACCCCCGACACCTTTACCAATCAAGAATCTGTCAATCTCCACCCTAAAAATATACCGATAGGATCCCAAAGAGGGGCTCTCACCCAAAATGTCACCTGTCCATGTTCTCTGGGGATGCTGCCTGACCCGCTGAGTTACTCCAGTGCTTTGTGTCTTTTTGTTTTGTCTTGAAAAAATATGAACTCCTCATTTGATGAGTAAATAGTCCTAATTCATGGATGTGGAGGATAGGCAACGGGTGCACAATCATTTGAAGTAGAAACAAGGAACTGCAGATGCTGGTTTGCAAAAAAAAGACACAAAGTACTGGAGTAACTCAGGGGACCAGGAGAACATGGATGGGTGTTGTTCCCCAAGGTTGCTGCCTGACCCGCTGAGTTACACCAATACTTTGTGTCTTTTTGTGTAGGAGTAACTCAGCTGGCCAGGCACCATCCCTGCAGAACAACACCTATCCATGTTCTCTAGGGATGCTGCCTGACCCGCTGAGTTACTTCAGCATTTTAAGTCTTTCTTTCCCCACAAGATTTAGCATTTGGTTTTTGAATTTATTCACTTAGAACACTATATTTTCTTTATTCAGTATCATTCCTGCGTCAATAAATATGATTGGTAAGTCTGGAGAGAAGGGTGGAGAACCAAAACACCGCCCATCCTTTTTCTCCACAGATGCTGTCTGAGCCACTGAGTTACTCCAGCAATTTGTGTCTATCTTCGATACTGTATATACCAGCATCTGCAGTTCCTTTCTGCACAATAATTCTCCACTGTTAGTTTTTCTAACCTTGTCCCTCAGTGGTGACATAATAGCCCTCTCCATGCTTCGACAATGCTTTGTATGTGAGGAGCTGAGAGGAGCTGTGGAGAGGTGCCATCTTCCCTGGGGCTCAAGTCGTTGAGAAGCCTCTTGTAACCGAACAACATCATGTAAATAGATTTTTACTCAACATGGTTGAGTATAACTTGTCATCGGGTGGCACTCTGAACCCTCTTTAAATTCTTCACATGGATCATACAGCATCTGTTGGTGAATTAAAATCTCTGGGAAATGTGCACATCTATGAACGCATTAGCAAGCTCATGCCAAACTGCAAATAGCCTCCCGACTGATGGAACAGATATTTAAACTGGATGCTAATCTTTACACTGCTATGTGGTAATGGAAATACGATGCAAACATTAATTTACTCCTGACATTAGCTGAAAGAATGTTTAAGTGTGCATCAGCTCCAGAGAGCTAAGTTAGCTTAGTATATTTCAGAAATACAGCGTGGAAACAGGCCCTTCGGCCCACCAGGTCTGCACCGATCAACGATCACCAATGCACTCGTTCTATCGTGCACATTAGGGGCAATTTACAGAAGCCAATTAACCTACAAACCTGCACGCCTCTGGGCTGTGGGAGGAAATTGGCGTACCCATAGAAACCCCGTGCGGTCACAGAGAGAGCGTGCAAACTCCGTACAGACAGCACCTGTAGTCAGGATCGAACCTGGGTCTCTGGCGCTGTAAGGCATCAACTCTACCAACTCTACCAGCATCTGCACAGGAGAGCAAAGCAGCAGATCAATTCTGCCCCAACTAACTGGTCCATGCCAACCAAGGTGCTGAAAAGAAATAGTCACATTTGCCTCTGTTTGGGCACATCTATATACTAAAACTCTCGTTAGTTTGTTTGTTTGTTCCTGAACTACAGCCAAAACGGTACACGATAGCGCAACAATTTTAGGCCCACCTTACTCACCGTCGTCCCTTTGGTGCTAATGGAAGAAGTTTCATTGAAATCGGTGTTATATTTTTAAGATTATTCACATTTTAAAGTTTAAATCTATCTCCTAGGGAGGGAGGTGGGAGGGGGGTGGAGAGAGGGGGGAGGAGGGGGGATAAAGGGGGGTTGAGGGGGATGGAGTGGGGGGGAGGGGAAGGGGGAGGGGAAGGGGAGGGGGAGTGAGGGGAGGAGGGAAGGAGGGGGAGGAGGGAGGGAGGGGGAGAGGGGGGAGAGGAGAGGGTGCTGCACCAATGCATGTTTGGGCCCAACAGGTCCACTTGGTCTAATATCCCTCTAAAATCTTCCTATCCATGTACCAATCTAACTACCTTTCAAACATTGTAACTGTACTCAAATTTACCGTTTTCTCTGGCAGTTTATTCAATCCTCTGTGTGGAAAAACTAGGATAGTGTTCATGTATGGGGATCGCTGGTCGGCACAGGCACAGTGGACCGAAGGGCCTGTTTCCGTGCTGTATCTCTAAACTAAAGTAAACTAAACCAAATCATCCCAAGCAGCAAATTCGAGGCACTCACCGCCCTCTCGGCAAACAAAACTGCCCTGCACATCCCCTTTAAACGTTGCCCCACTCACCTTAAAGCTTTACCCTGTAGCATTTGACATTTTGCATCCTGAGAAAATTGCATGCTCTCGAAACTAATCAGATAATACTCTACATAAGTACAATCAAGCCAAACTCAAGCACAATAAGAAGAGCAAAGGTAAAGATATAGACTGCAAATATAGTGCGGAAAGTAAGATAAACACATATGGATTAAAGGAGAGGGCGCATTGTTATGAGCGAACTTTAATAAAGATAATTCTTTATATTTTAAATCCAATAAATTTTGGATTAATTGTTCCTCGGCAATTAGAGTCCAAGCATAAGAACTTAAAATTTCAGACCTGTTGAGATCGTTCACCACTAATTATTGTTTAATATTCTCTTAGAAATTCAGTTTTATTCCATTCAGATAAAGCCTGAATAGATTATTTTATGGTGGTATTAGTGCGGTGGGCCTCGGGGCAGTGGGGCCTTGTGGCTGACAGAGCCTCGCGGGTCGGTAGGAGCCTCGCAGGTCAACCCGCAGTCGGTGGTCGATGAGGGTGTGGGGGAACCACCGAGTGGGGGGGAACAATGGAGGACCCAGTGTGGGGGGGGGGCTGTGGGGGGCGAGAGGTGGGGGTAGAGAACAAAGGGGGACCCAGCATGGGGGAGGTGGGAGAACAATGAACAATGGAGGACCTGGCGTGGGGGGACTGTCGTGAGGGGGGGGCAACAATGGAGGACCCGGTGTGGGGAGACCGTCCTGAGGGGGGGGTAACAATGGAGGACCCGGTGTGGGGGGACCGTCCTGAGAGGGGGGTAACAATGGAGGACCCGGTGTGGGGGGACCGTCGTGAGGGGGGAGGGGGCAACAAAGGAGGAGCCGGCCGGGGTACTTTGTAACTCTGTCAGCGCCGTTTATGTGGTGACTATTTGCATACCTTGGGTATGCAAGCAAAGAATTTCACTGAGCCTTGTCACGTGTGACAAGAAAGTATTACATCCCATTCCGTTCCAAACAGGTTATGTTCTCATCCACTAATTGATTCAGTGCTGATTTAGTTAAGTAAAGAAGGCAAAATAACACATTGTGTAGGAGAGGCATGACAGCAACTGTAAACGGTCATGTATGCAGGCGTGCATGTGTGTGTGTGTGCGTGTGTTAGTGCATGCATGCATGTGTGCACAAATGCAGGTGTGCATATGTGTGGTAGATATGCGCTCTTTGTTGCATGCATGTGCCTAAAACAAGGGTTTGCTGTCAGGTTAACAGACAAATGGTGGTGAACGCAAGCAGACCACAAACTGCTTTCTGGCACGCTTTGCATGTCTGGTTTTACGCACAAATTGAACAAACATAGTGCAGAATACCTTTAAACCTATTAAGTTCTGAATAAATGGCTGGAAGTGATGGTGGGATCCCGTTCTGTGGTATACTTTAAATGGTAATTAGACATTTATTTGAAGAAGAGATTTTGCAGACCCATAAAAATGCCCTTTGGAGAAGAGCAGTGTGATAGTTCTTTCAATGATCAAGCCAGTCCTGATACACTGAGAGGATTTGTCCATGTTGCAGGATCTGCGATTTTAAGAACTAGCATATTCATCACAGGCAAAGGGAGAGTCGAGTTTTTTTTTATTGGGCTGTTCTCTTATCACATCCTAACGCCGCAGCAAGGTTCATTACAAAATTGAGTCCTGTTCAGCATATGCAATGTTGCTCAGCTTTTATAGTTGACAAAATATATAATTGCATTGTGCTATCGATAGTTACAAGGAGCTATATTTCAATTTAGAACGTGTTCCAAGTGCTTTGAAAGGGGTAAGCCAACAATGGAACCCAGGGAACGGTATGAAATCGTTTCATCTGTTGTACTTCTCAAAGAGTAGAAGGCAGGCGTAGCAAGGAATGCAAAAGAACATCTCGTGGAGGAGGGCTTCATAGCAACTTGAAATGATCATGTGTGGATCATTGGACGCCTGTATGCATGCGAGTGTGAATGCGTGTGTATACATATGCAGGTGGTTGGCACAGAGTGCTGGAGTAACTCAATGGGTTAGGCAGCATCTCGTGAGAAAATGGATAGGTGACATTTTGAGTTGGGACTCTTATTGACAATAGACAAAAGGTGCAGGAGTAGGCCATTCGGCCTTCGAGCCAGCACCGCCGTTCACCGTGATCATGGCTGATCATCCAAAATCAGTACCCCGTTCTTGTTATGTATGTGTACAAATATGTGCTCTTTCAATATGGCGGTGAATCTGTGGTATTCATTGTCACAGAAGGCTGTGGAGGCCAAGTCAATGGATATTTTTAATGCGGAAACAGATGGATTCATAATCAGTACGGGTGTCAGGGGTTATGGGGAGAGGGAATGGGGTTGAGAGGGAAAGATAGATCAGCCATGATTGAATGGCAGAGTAGACTTGAACTTATGAATGGTCAATGGTGCTTTATTTTCACATGGGCAAACACAGTTAAATTTAATTAATTTTGTTTTTGCATACAGTACTGTAAAGAATTGCCATACTTTATTTGCACAATCCCCAATTGGCAAAGTGTGCAGAAATACTTGATTGCATGCAAGAGGCGGCAGGTTTTGGTGCTTTTTCTCGCATGCATGTGTGCAGCCCCAGGGTACTGCAATGAGCTTCCAAGAAACGTATAAAGATAAACACAAACACCACAGATCAGTCATTTAACCTCGGTGGTGGAGAAAGTTCCAAGGACAATCATCTGCCAGAGAATTTGTGGTCATTTGGACGCATGTGAATTGGCTGTAGGAAGCTTGCATGGACCGTTCCAGACACATTCTCTCTTAAGTTGATGGATGCTTTTTAAAATTTTAGTAAAAGAGAAGGGAACGTGGTTGATGTTGGATATATTGTCTTCCAAAAGTCATTTTGGTAAGGTGACATGTGGACGCATCATCACAATTGAGGTGACCAGTGCAGAAGGAGCCGTGACAGCATGGATGGAAAATGGTCCAGGGAACTGGAGGAGAGTCGTAGAGATTATGACGATGATTATGATTATGAAGAAGGGTCTCGACCTGAAACGTCACCCATTCCCACTCTCCAGAGATGCTGCCTGTCCCACTGAGTTACTCCAGCATTTTTGTGTTTATCTTCGGTGTAAGCCAGTAGCTGCGGTCCCTTCCCGCACATTATATTAACTTCAGGAGCACCTTCAGCAACAGACTGGTCCCACCAAGATGCAGAACAGAACACCACAGGAGATCCTTTTCTCCTGTGGCTAACAAACTGTACAACTCCTCCCCCTTCTGCCATGGGGTAGACTGACCCCCCTCCCCCCCAAATCTTTGCACATCCCCAATCCTTTCCACTCATCACTTTAATTTCATGTTTCATGAATCTTGTGTTTTTATGACTGTTGGCAGATCAATTTCCCTCCTGGGATAAATAAAGTTCTGGACTGGAGGGAAGCGTGCAGTGGAATTTCTCAGGGGTGGGTACTAGGATCACATATTTCTTCTATAAAGACTTTGGTATAAAAGGACACAAAGTGCTGGAGTAACTCAGCGGGTCAGGCAGCATCTCTGGAGAACACGGATAGGTGACGTTTCACAGAGTGCTGGAGTAACTCAGCGGCTCAGGCAGCATCTCTGGAGAACATGGATAGGTGACATTTCACAGAGTGCGAGATTAACTCAGCGGGTCAGGCAGCATCTCTGGAGAACATGGATAGGTGACGTTTCACAGAGTGCTGGAGTAACTCAGCGGGTCAGGCAGCATCTCTGGAGAACATGGATAGGTGACGTTTCACAGAGTGCTGGAGTAACTCAGCGGGTCAGGCAGCATCTCTGGAGAACACGGATAGGTGACGTTTCACAGAGTGCTGGAGTAACTCAGCGGCTCAGGCAGCACCTCTGGAGAACATGGATAGGTGACGTTTCACAGAGTGCTGGAGTAACTCAGCGGGTCAGGCAGCATCTCTGGAGAACACGGATAGGTGACGTTTCACAGAGTGCTGGAGTAACTCAGCGGGTCAGGCAGCAGCTCTGGAGAACATGGATAGGTGACGTTTCACAGAGTGCTGGAGTAACTCAGCGGCTCAGGCAGCAGCTCTGGAGAACATGGATAGGTGACGCTATGAAGTGGGATCCTTCTTCAGACTGATGTTTCGGGTCGGGACCCAACTTTAGACATGCTGCTTGACCCGCTTCGGTGTAAACCAGCATCTGCAGTTTCTTGTTTCTACTGGGCATGAAAGGCATCATTTCCAATTGTGCAGATGACACAGAACTTGGGTGAACTGTGGGAAGGTTAATAATAGACTAAGGAGATAAAGACGACCTGTTAAAATGGCCAATAGGTGGCAGAGGAAATTTAGTGCCGAGAAATCTCAATGTTTAGTTAAGTTTAGTTTCGAGATACAGTGTAACGGACCACAGGTAGACCCCAAATGCAGCTCACGGAACCAAGGAAGTAGTTTTAGAATGAGCTTTATTTCTACCTGCTCGTGGTCGGGGACAGAAGACTGAGGCGTTCACCAGGGCTACGACGAGGCATGAAGGTCGGGAGCAGGCAGGGTCGGCAACGGGACATCAGTCCAAGAGAGAATGCTGGAGAGTCTTGCACAAGGGCTAAGAACAATCTGGCAAAGAGTGTGTGTGCAGGAAGGGTTTATATGCTGGCTTGATTGGTGATCTGGAGCAGGTGAGTGAACAGGTGAGGGGAGTTGGCTTAACGTGGTGGACGTGGCTGGCAGGTGAGTGAACAGGACAGACTGTGACATACAGCGCAGAAACAGGCCCTTCGGCCCACCGAGTCCATGCAGACCAGCGATCCCCGCACATTAACACTATTGTTTACAATTTACAATTATTAGTTATAATTGACAAATATACCGAGTCAATTAGCCTACAAACCTGTATGTCTTTGGAGTGTGGGAGGAAACCGGAGATCCCGGAGAAAACCAACGCAGGCCATGGGGAGAAACTCCGCTCAGACAGCACCTGTAGTAAGGATCGAACCTGGGTCTCTGGTGCTGTAATGTAGCAACTCTACTGCTGTGTCACTGTGCTGGAGTCTTACATAGAACACGGAAGCGGAACACAGGGACAGATATTCCCTTGAGGTACTTACCTAGCTTCCTAAATGGAGAGTATTTTCATGATGTTACATTGTCTTTCATACCATGGCGTTTCACAACAAATTAAGGGCAGCCCGGTGGCACAGCGGTAGAGTTGCTGCCTTACAGCACTTGCAGCGCCGGAGACCCGGGTTCGATGTGGGTTTTCTCCGAGATCTTTGGTTTCCTCCCACACTCCAATGACTTATGGGTTTGTAGGTTAATTGGCTTGGTGAAGGTAAAAATTGTGTGTGTGGGATAGTGTTAATGTGCGGGGATCGCTGGTCGGCGCACACTCGGTGAGCCAAAGGGTCTGTTTCCGTGCTGTATCTCAAACTAAACGAAAAATTGTGAATTTTCAAATGTTTTTTTTGGAATTCCAGGTTGTCGTGCAGCTAGTGATGATGTGATTACTTGCAAATGTCACCGTGAAATAGATGTAATATTGGGAAGAAATTCTGAGGTCTAATAAAGCCAATTGAAATTGTTCCGTGTTTTATCATGGAGTTGATGCACAGTAATTATCACATTCATCGTAACGCTGATCGCCACCTTTAATGCAAAGCGCAGGTCATCTGAACTTCAGTCATTGAGTTGTAGGTCACAGATTGTACCCTTGTTTATGTATGCTTTGTTGACTGAGCTCCCAGTTATTGTCAATATCCTAGTTTGGTTTAGTTTAGTTTAGAGATACAGCGCGGAAACAGGCCACTCGACCCACTGAGTCCGTTCCGACCAGCGATCCCCGCGCATTAACACTATCCTACACGCACTAGGGACAATTTACACCTGTACCGAGCCAATCAACCGACAAACCTGTATATCTTTGGAGCGTGGGAGGAAACCGACGATCCCGGAGAAAGCCCAAGCAGTCACGGGGAGAACGTACAAACTCCGTACAGACAAACGAACAAAGCGAGCTAGATAGAGCTCTTAAGGATAGCGGAGTCAGGGGGTATGGAGAGAAGGCAGGAACGGGGTACTGATTGAGAATGATCAGCCATGATCACATTGAATGGCGGTGCTGGCTCGAAGGGCCGAATGGCCTCCTCCTGCACCTATTGTCTATCGTCTATTGTCTATAAACCCAGCTCTCTGGCACTGCAAGGAAGCAACTCTACCGCTAGGCCACCGTGCTGCTCTTATTAGTGGAACCATTTGAGAGAATGGCCTTACATTGAACCTATGCAGCTGAAGTTGCTCTACCAACCTGCCTCCACAGTGCACATCATCTTCTGTCAAAGAGCAATTCGGACTGCAGAGACCTATTGTATCTATCATCTGAAGGAAAAAAAGCGATTGAAGTTCACGACTTCAAAACTGGCACACATTTCGTAGTGTATGGATGAACACTGACCCCCTGGTCTGCTCTGTGCTTCTGAGATACAACGAGACTACTGGAGAGCGATATCTCCACAGTTCTCTCTGCCAAATCCTCTTAAACCCACCTGAAGTCTCCGCAAGAAGGTGCAGAAGAGGTTTATCAGGATGGTTTATACCACAGATAGACACAAAGTACTGGAGTAACTCAACAGGTCACGGCAGCATCTCTGGAGAAAGAGGACAGGTGACATTTCGGATCGAGACCCTTCTAAACTGCCTGAATTAAAGTGTATTAGTTACAAGGAGAGACACAAAGCGTTGGAGTAACTCAGTGGGTTAAGGGAGCATCTCTGGAGAAAATGGATAGGTGGCGTTTTGGGTTGGAACCCTTCTTCAAACATCGGAAGCACCTTCAGATCTTCTTCAGAAGAAATTTTCCGACCCATAACATCACCTATGTTTTTCTCCAGAGATGCTGCCTGGCAGTTGAGTTACTCCAGCACTTTGTGTCTGTCTTTGAAATAGAGGAGGGTTTTTTAGAATGGCAATAACAACCCCAGCATAGAAGCCAATGGGCCTGAACCCGCTGGAGTTCAGACGGATGAGGGGAGACCTCATTGAAACTTATCGAATTGTGAAAGGCCTGGATAGAGTGGATGTGGAGAAGATGTTTCCACCAGTGGGAGTCTAGGACTGGAGGCCATAGCCTGAGGATAAAAGGACGTACCTGTAGAAAGGAGGTGAGGAGGAATTTCTTCAGCCACGGGGTGGTGAATCTATGGAATTCATTGGCACAGGCAGCTGTGGATGACAAGTCAATGGATATTTTTCAGGAGGAGGTTGACAGATTCTTGATTGGTAATGGTGTCAGGGGTCATGGGGAGAAGGCATGAGAATGGGGTTGAGAGGGAAAGATAGATCTGCCATGATTGAATGGCAGAGTAGACTTGATGGGCCGAATGGCCTAATTCTGCTCCCAGAACCTATGAACCTTTGAAGCCAAGCAGAGCAAAGGAGTCCACTGCCACTCAAAATAGCACCTGGGGTGGGTGGGAGCTCTTCTACCTTATTTGTGGCAAAGTCTGCATGTTGGTCCCACCTCAGAACAATGTAACAGGAGTTGAAGCAAAGGCATCCTTGCTCCCATTCAACTCCCCCTCCCATTCCCAATCTGAGCTCTCTGTCCTCGGCCTCCTCCATTGCCAGAGAGAGGCCCAGCGCAAATTGGAGGAGCAGCACCTCATATTTCGCTTGGGTAGTTTACACCCCAGCGGTATCAACATTGACTTCTCTAACTTCAGACAGTCCCTTCTTTCCCTCACTATCCCCTCCCCCTTCCCAGTTCTCCCACCAGTCTTCCTGTCTCCGACTACATCCTATCTTTGTCCCGCCCTCTCCCCTGACATCAGTCTGCAGAAGGGTCTCGACCCGAAACGTCACCCGTTCCTTCTCTCCAGAGATGCTGCCTGACCCGCTGAGTTACTCCAGCATTTTGTGTCTACCTTGTTCCCAAGACGTTGGACGGCACGGTGGCGCAGCAGTAGAGCTGCTGCCTTATAGTGACAGAGACCCAGGTTCGATCCTGACCACGGGCGCTTGTCTGTACGGAGTTTGTACGTTCTCCCCATGATCTCTGGTTTCCTCCCACACTCCAAAGAGGTACAGGTTTGTAGGTTAATTGGCTTGGTATAAAATGTAAATTGTCCCTTGTGTGTGTAGGATAGTGTTAGTGTGCCGGGATCACTGGTCAATAGACAATAGACAGTAGACAATAGGTGCAGGAGGAGGCCATTCGGCCCTTTGAGCCAGCACCGCCATTCAATGTGATCATGGCTGATCATTCTCAATCAGTACCCCGTTCCTTCCTTCTCCCCATACCCCCTGACTCCGCTAATCCTTAAGAGCTCTATCTAGCTCTCTCATGAATGCATTCAGAGAAATGGCCTCCACTGCCTTCTGAGGCAGAGAATTCCACAGATTCACAACTCTCTGACTGAAAAAGTTTTTCCTCATCTCAGTTTTAAATGGCCTACCCCTTATTCTTAAACTGTGGCCCCTTGTTCTGGACTCCCCCAACATTGGGAACATGTTTCCTGCCTCTAACGTGTCCAACCCCTTAATAATCTTATACGTTTCGATAAGATCCCCTCTCATCCTTCTAAATTCGGCGTGGACTTGGTGGGCCAAAGGGCCTGTTTCCACGCTGTATCTCTAAACTAAACTAAATTAAACAGATGAAGAAGATATTACTGTGCATGCTGCCCTGGGTTTCACACTAAGTGGAGAGAGTGGTGTCAAACCGGGCTAAACAAATCTTGCTGACAGGAAAAAGCAGTAAGATTTGCACAGACACATATATATTTTAAAACCATTAATTATCCTAGTATCTATGGGAATTTACTGTGAAGGAACAACACACTGTTAGTCCATTCTTTATCAGGGGCATGCCTTCAGTGTTGCACTTGCTTCAGTTTATAATATTTAACATGAGAAACTAAACAAGCTGCACGATGCCAGATAATTAACTGAAAGCATTAGCATATAAGAAGGGTACATTCAAAGCCCAAGTCAAGCGCTGTTCTTTTGATGTCCTGTTAAAATTTTAATCTCAGACACAGTAGTACGGCTTGAGAATTAGTCAGTGGCGTTTTCAGCATAGGAGTGCTACCTTTGGAACCTAAATTCGATCCAGCTTTTCCAGTAGGGATGACAACCTTCTCCGTGGCAGCTGCAGTGATCCTGACTCGATGAAACGAGTTGGTGTAGTTTCAAATTAGCTCCCAGTGGCTGCAGGCCTGTCGAACTTCCTGACGATCTCACTTAAAGATTCGAGTAGCATGGCACTTTGTGAGAAACTCACACTGCTGCAGCAGAGAAGGTTGTTCTGACATTTGGGCAAGAGTGGAATGATTTCATCTTTTATACTTTGCACATGCAATTGCATTTGAAACCCAAGCTAGAATGTCAGCCCGGTTTAGTTTAGTTTAGTTTAGTTCAGTTTAGAGATACAGTGCGGAAACAGTCCCTTCCGCCCATCGAGCAGCAATCCCCACACATTAACACTATCCTACACAAACTAGGGACAATTTTTTTACAATAGACAATAGACAATAGGTGCAGGAGTAGGCCATTCGGCCCTTCGAGCCAGCACCGCCATTCAATGAATTGTGGCTGATCATTCACAATCAGTACCCCGTTCCTACCCTCTCTCCATACCCCTTGACTCCGTTTTACATGTTATACCAGCGATTCCCGCACATTAACACTAGGGACAATTTTTACATTCACCAAGCCAATTAACCTACATACCTGTACGTCTTTGGAGTGTGGGGGGAAACCGAAGATCTTGGAGAAAACCCACGCAGGTCACAGGGAGAACGTACAAACTCCGTACAAACACCCAAACCTGGGTCTCTGGTGCTGTAAGGCAGCAACTCTACCGCTATGCCACCGTGCCATGGTTATTGGGTGGAATATAGGGCAAGTACTAATCTTGCATACCCCCAAACATAATGGAAACACATTGGAAGCCATTTTGGATGTGGGCAATCTGCAAACATCAGTGGCGCCGGTCACTTAAATGAAGCTTTAGTCCCTGGTTTTGATCACAAATCATCTTGCTTAGGTTTTGCTACTACTGTAGTGGATGAATTTGAAGACTCATTTGCCTACTAACAGTGTAGGAAGGAACTGCAGATGCTGGTTTACACCAAAGATAGACATAAAGTGCTGGAGCAACTCAGCGGGTCAGGCAGCATCTCTGGTGAAAAGGAACAGGCGACGTTTCGGGTCTTAACCCTTCTTCAGGCTTCTCCAGAGATGCTGCCTGACCCGCTGAGTTGCGCCAGCACTTTGTGTGTATCTGCCACACACCATTTCTGCAACGGCCCCTAGCACGGAGGGTGTATGAACTCGAAGACTCATTCACATCCTAACAGGGTAGGACGGATTGGCAGACGCTGGTTTATACCAAAGATGCCTGGAAAGCACTGCTGGGGGTGGTGGTGGAGTCGGATACGACAGTGGCATCTAAGAGACTTGTCGATCGGCACGCGGATGTGCAAGGGCTGGAGGGATATGGATTATGTGAAGTTAGATAACAGCTGGCCTTGGCTTCATGTTCGGCACAGTCATTGTCGACTGAAGGCAGGTGCCTGCGCTGCACTGTTCTACGGTCTATGTTCTATGTCATTATACCCGTTGGTAAATTGAGTTTTCTGGAATCCTGTAAGGCATATATTGAGCCCAAACGTAAAAATCTTTTTGGATGTTAATCCAGATTGGGGTATCCAGTTTCTAGTTGGAATGGGATCTAAATGCTACACCTTCTGATTCCAAGGAATGAATGGTACCATTAGACCAAATGCACGCTCCCAGATTCAATAACAAGCAGACTGGTTCTCTCTCTTTTTTATGAGTAGCTTTACTACGATAGTCCAGTTATAAATGGAATATAATGAAAAGCTCGGAGATACTTACACATTTCATTCCCACTGTCCCTTGACTACATAATGAGGTATTTTACAGCTTGTGCTAAATTTTTACTGTGGATAATTTAGACTTGGCAGTGTGTGAATAAAATCTTACTCTGTGGCAAATTGTCTGAACTTTGCACAAGCACAAACTGTGGAATATTGTTTCTAAAGAAGTAACTTGTATTATCGTTGTGCCTTCTACATCTGTAGTTCATGATGACGCATGTTGCAGGCAATTAAACATCATTGAGGTTCAGTCATAGTTGCTTTATGGATAGATACAATAGATAAGGTGTCCGACTAGTTTGACTGTCCTCCTGATTACATTTTTACTCTGTGTGCCTCTTTATCACCTTCCCCTAGCTAACAATACAATAGGCTTGTATTCACTGGAGTTTAGAAGGATGAGAGGGGATCTTACGGAAACATATAAAATTATAAAAGGACTGGACAAGCTAGATGCAGGAAAAATGTTCCCAATGTTGGGCGAGTCCAGAACCAGGGGCCACAGTCTTAGAATAAAGGGGAGGCCATTTCAAACTGAGGTGAGAAGGAACTTTTTCACCCAGGGAATTGTGAATTTGTGGAATTCTCTGCCACAGAGGGCAGTGGAAGCCAAATCACTGGGTGAATTTAAGAGAGAGTTAGATAGAGCTCGAGGGGCTAGCGGAATCAAGGGATATGGGGAGAAGGCAGGCATGGGTTATTGATTGTGGATGATCAGCCATGATCACAATGAATGGCGGTGCTGGTTCGAAGGGCCGAACGACCTTCTCCTGCACCTATTTTCTATGTTTCTGTCTAATGATCTATTCTATGTCCTTGAACTTCATCACATCTTACCCTTCCATATCTCTCATTACCCTCTCCCCTGACTCTCAGTTTTGAAGAAGGGTCTCGACCCGAAAGGGTCTATCCAGAGATGCTGCCTCTCCCGCTGAGTTACTCCAGCTTTTTGTGTCTACCTTCAATAGATAAGTTACATGTCCCAGAATCTCACAAATAGCTATCAAAGTTACATGACTACAGGAGTTGTTTTAGAGGTGCTAGTTGACTGATCAATACTCATCCAGATACAATGAGAGCTGCACTTTTTTGATAATAGGGATCATTTTTTATATAATTTTGAACAGGTGGACATGCCCTTTAGCAAAAAAGGTAACATGGCTTTCCTAACAACTTCAAGCAAGCAGCCGTTCAAGTGAAATAATTCCTTGTTTTAAACTCTTGTGTGGGATACGCTTCTCAATCAAGGATAACAACTATGCAGTGATCGCTGTTGTGATGGGATTTGAACGGACAGAGTCATGGATATTATAGAATTATAGAACGCTACAGCACAGACAGTTCTTCAGCTCAATAAACCGTTGTGAACAATCATCTCCTGTCATGTTCTAGATTCCTATGTTTTTTTTAAAGAAAGTAATGGCTCTCTTCATTGCCACTAAATTCCTGGTGTTATGGAGGGATTATCCTTACTGCTTGATGTCTCGATGCAATGAAACAGACTTGGACTTTTGAGGTTGGCTATTCTATGGATTGATGGCTTCAGCTTGCAGCAGTAAATTTCAGACCCAACATCTAGAATACATGATACCCAGACCTTTAACACATTCAATCTCTCACTTGCATCAAGCTTCGTCTAAATATTATTGTAGGGCCTTCAGATCTAGTGGTTACATGGTCAGAGCAGATTTTGAGCCCCATACAGCAAGGTCCTGCAATAATTCTTGATAGCCATCTTCGATGCCTGCAATACCACCTTTTCAGTGTCTTCTGCAAATTTACTGATCATGCCAATAGACAATAGCCAATAGGTGCAGGAGGAGGCCATTCGGCCCTTCGAGCCAGCATCGCCATTCAATGTGATCATGGCTGATCATTCTCAATCAGTACCCCGTTCCAGCCTTCTCCCCATACCCCCTGACTCCACTATCCTTAAGAGCTCTATCTAGCTCTCTCTTGAATGCATTCAGAGAATTGGCCTCCACTGCCTTCTGAGGCAGAGAATTCCACAGCTTCACAACTCTCTGACTGAAAAAGTTTTTCCTCATCTCAGTTCTAAATGGCCTACCCCTTATTCTTAAATTGTGGCCCCTTGTTCTGGACAACATTGGGAACATGTTTCCTGCCTCTAACCTGTCCAACCCCTTAATGACAAATAGCAACGGGGCAGCATCTTATCTCTGAGGTACACCACTAGTACAGGCCTCAGTCCAAAAAGAAAACTTCCACCACCATCCTTGGCAACCTAATCTGCATCCAGTTAGCTCGCTCTTCCAGGGTTCCATGCAATTAACCTTTTAGAAAAGCATAGCATGCATAATATGCATAAAGGTCGTGCTGACGTCCACATAGGCAACATCTATGGGCCGGCTCACGTCAACCTTCTTGGTTGCTCCGTCAAAATACTCAATAAAATTCACGAGACACGATCTCCCACGTACAAAACCATGAGGAATATCCCTAATCAATCTGTCTATCCAAATGCATGTATACGTTATCTTTCAGAATCCTCTCCAGTAACTTTCCTACCACAGATGTTAGGCCTACTGGGCTTTAGTTCCCAGGTATTTTTCTTTGTGGCCGTCCTTGAATAGAGGCGCAACATTAATATTAACCCGAGTCTCAGTCTTAGTCTTAAGAAGGGTCTCGACCCGAAACGTCAACCATTCCTTCTCTCCAGAGATGCTGCTTGGCCGCCAAGTTACTCCAGCATTTTGTGTCTATCTTGTCCAGTGTCACCCCCGAGTGTACTCGGGATATGGCCGAGAGTGGGGAAAAAAAGATTGGTAGTGAACAGGTTAACCAACTTCCAGTCTCCTGGCCCCTCACCCGTGTCTAAAGATGAATCATACATGTCCCTCACGACTCCAGCTTTCCACAGTGTCCTTGGACATATTTGATGAAGCCCAGGAGATTCATCTACCTTCATACATTTGAGGACATCCCGCACTTCCTCGACTGTAAAACCAGCTGTCCTCAACATATCTCCATAAACTCGCCCAAGTTCCCTCGTCTTCACGTCTATTTCTGTGGTAAAAATAGAAGAGAAAACATTCATTGTGGACCTTTCCCATTTCCAGCGGCTCACACTACGTTGGTCTTTCTCTAGTTACCCTTTCCTCCTTAATACGTAGAAAACAGGTGCAGGAGGAGGCCATTTGGCAACTTCAGGCCAGTACCTCAGGGCACAGCACATGTCATCAACAACCCAATCAAATTGTTCAACTTTTCTCGGAAAAATTTGTAAAATGCCACCAGTTTCTTAAACCCTGTGGTTGCGCGTAACAAAATAAAATGTTTTGCACCGTGAAATTTATTGTAATTTCCTCTCTAATTAGAAGTATAAAATGTAACTGCATTTAAACATTTGGCATCAGAACAAATGTGCAATTTACCAACCTGTTACAAACTATAAACATTCAAGCATTTCATCAATTCATCAATTTCCTTTATGATCTTTCAGTTTGCACTCGTTTGAATTATTCCTTTCATTATTCCCAGAGAGCAAACAGGAATATTTGGAAGGAATATATGTCTCTGGGCTTTCTCATTTTTTCCAATTCTGATCAAGTATTCCAAATCCTTGAAACAGATCCCCGTTTAGCGCAGAAGTCTTTTAAATTCAGCTTTAACTGTGAGCATCTTTTAACCACATCATTTTTCACAAGTAATGATTTAAAACTGTCCGTCTGTCTTTGCCTGCAAGTGAAGCAGTTAATTTGTGGCACTTTTCAGCAGGCATCCTAACTGTGTGGGCCTCTTTAAAACTCATGCTCAACAAGCTTCCCTTTTATCTCTCCTTCCTTTGAAGAATCACACTCCGTATTCCTAATATTATTTCTTGAACTCTTTCTTGACGACTGCCCAAATTGCTACTCCACTGACGAGCTGCTGCTGCCCTCCCAACGGTCACTGTAATGCCACACATTTGATCCTGTCCAAACAGAAACATTTCTCTCAAACACTTATCTCGGTTCTATCAATTATTCTGCTCTTCAATTACTGACCATCAGTTAATTGCAACTTAAGCTGTTCCCATTTTGCTGTTTAGTTTAGTTTAGAGACACAGAGGGGAAAGCAGGCCCTTCGGCCCATCGAGTCCGCACTGACCAGCGATCCCTGCATATTAATAATGTCCCACACACACTAGGGACAATTTATACAAACACCAAGCCAATTAACCTACAAGCCTGTACGTCTCTGGAGTGTGGGAGGAAACCGAAGATCTCGGAGAAAACCCACGCAGTCACGGGGAGAATGCACAGACAAGGACCCGTAGTCAGAATCGAACCCAGGACTCTGGCGCTGTAAGGCAGTAACTCTACTGCTGCGCCACCGTGCCACCCTGATTGCAGTCAATGAACTGCCTCATCTGCTTTCTTACTATTTTGTCCAAGTTCACGCATTATCGGTTTCAGAGCGGGATCTCTCCTCTAAAATGGTTCTTCCCCATTAATAACCAGAATAATGGTGGCTGTTTATCATTTTATAACACACGCACTATGAATAACAAGTAATTCTGTGTGAGTGTTTGAAACATTTCCAATTACTTTAGCAAAATAAATTCCCGGTCGAGATCTAAACTTATTGAATGTATTTTATACACTTATTGGATAAGAATTTTCTCATACTTTAACTATTTCCATTCAAAATTATAAGTGCTGTTACTCCCAATTTTGGTCAATACATTTTTCTCAGTGAATAAAAATGTTTAAAATATATTTAAATGACAACAGCTACTAACTTACTACATCCACCTTGTTGACACCTGTTGGTGTACTGGATGGATTTAGATGAAGATTGAATACAATATTTCCAGGTAGTGTAGGAACGAGCTGCAGATGCCGGTTTAAACCAAAGATAGACACAAAAAGCTGAAGTAACTCAGCATCTCTGGAGAAAAGGAATAGGTAACGTGTTCTTCAGAAATGGGGATCTTCAGAAAATGTGCATGTCATTCATTATCAAAACTTCTTGCACACTCAGAGTATTAAGGTCATAAGGTCATGTGATAGGAGTAGAATTAGGTCATTCGGCCCTACAAGTCTAGTCCGCCATTCAATCATGGCTGATCTATCTCTCCCTCCTAACCCCATTCTCCTGCCTTCTCCCCATAACCTCTGACACCCATACTAATCAACAATCTATCTATCTCTGCCTTAAAAATATCCACTGATTTGGCCTCCCACAGCATTCTGTGGCAAAGAATTCCACAGATTCACCACCTTCTGACTAAAGAAATGTCTCCTCATCTCCTTCCTAAAAGAACGTCCTTTAATTCTTAGGCTGTGACCTCTAATCCTAGACTCTTCAACAGCCTCTCCACATCCACTCGACCAAGCCTTTCACTATTTTGTATGTTTCAATGAGCCCCCCCCCCCTCATTCTACTAAACTCCAGCGAGTACAGGCCCAGTGCTGACAAACGTTCATCATAGGTTAACCTACTTATTCCTGGGACCATTCTTGTAAACCTCCTCTGGACCCTCTCCAGAGCCAACACATCCGTCCTCAGATATGGTGCCCCAAATTGCTCACAATATTCTAAATGCGGCCTGACCAGCGCCTTTTGGAGCCTCAGCATTAAATCCTTGTTTTTGTATACAAGCCCTGTTGAAATAAATCTAGAGTTGAGTTTGCTTTCTTTACTACCGATTCGACTTGCAGATTAACTTTTTTTGGAATCCTGCACCAGCACTCCCAAGTCCCTTTGCACCTCTGATTTCTGGATTCTCTTTCCATTTAGAAAATAGTCTACGCTTTGTTCCTACGACCAAAATGCATGACTCCACATTTTGCTGCACGAAATACCATCTGCAGAGACAGAATTCAGAATTACAGAGGCTCGTTAATCTACAAACCCGCGTGTCTTTGGGACGCGAGAGGAAACAAGTCACAGGGAGAACGTGCAAACTCCACACCGACAGCACCAAAGGTCAGAGTTGAACCTGGGTTTTCTGGCGTTGTGAGGCCTCCTGTTCCACCACTGTGCTGCCCAAAACAAAGTGAGAACAGGCCACTGCCCAGCATAGTGTGGAAGGAAGGTACTGGTGATCGATGAGAATGAACCAATCTGAAGAAGGGTCTCGATCCGAAACGTCACCCATTCCTTCTCTCCTGAGTTGCTGCCTGACCTGCTGAGTTACTCCAGCATTTTATGAATAAATACCTTCGATGAGAATGAACCAGATCCATTGCAACATTCAATGCAAGGAAATAGTTTTATTTGCAAAAACCGTAAACTTAGACTTGCATCATGCCATCAGTTTCGAGTAACAGAGATCTCTGGTTTGTTTCACATTGGTCTGGTTAACTTTGTACATGTGTTCTACTTTTGCAGTTATTTGATGTTCATTTTCTTTTAAAATACTGCTTCAAATAAATTCTTTCAAATGCCTTTTATTTCCCACTCAGGCTGTTCAATATTTGCAACGGCTTCAACATTTAGCGTTTGTACAAACCAAAAACGATTTTGTTTTCCTCTCTTTTTAAATTTGTCCATGGTGAAGTTTGAAATCTTTTTTAAAAAATCATACCACTAAGTACGCAAGATGGAGATTCATAGAGTCATAGAATCATAGAGTGATACAGTGTGGAAACAGGCCCTTCGGCCCAACATGCCCACGCCGGCCAACATGTCCCACCTACACTAGTCCCACCTGCCTGCGCTTGGTCCATATCCCTCCACATCTGTCCTATCTATGTACCTGTTTAACTGTTTCTTAAACGTTGGGATAGTCCCAGCCTCAACTACTGTTCCTCCTCTGGCAGCTTGTTCCATTCACACACAACCCTTTGTGTGAAAAGGTTACCCCTCGGATTCCTATTAAATCTTTTCCCCTTCACCATGAACCTATGTCCTCTGGTCCTCGTTTCACCTACTCTTGGCAAGAGACTCTTTGCGTCTACCCGATCTATTCCTCTCGTGATTTTATACACCTCTATAAGATCACCCCTCATCCTCCTGCGCTCCAAGGAATAGAGACCCAGCCTACTCAACGTCTTCCTATAGCTCACACCCTCTAGTCCTGGCAACATCCTCGTAAATCATCTCTGAACCCCTTTCAAGCTTGACAATATCTTTCTTATAACATGGTGCCCAGAACCGAACACAATACTCAAAATGCAGTCTCACCAACGTCTTATACAACTGCAGCATGACCTCCCAACTTCTATACTCATACTTCTATACTATTTCTGCAAAAAAAAATTAATGCAGATTCATTTTCAATTATTGAAAGTACACTAAAATAGAATTACAAACAATGAATATTAATTATAATAAACCATACAAAATTGGAGGGTCTAATTTTCATTAAGTTATTCCATGCTCATCGGAAGCCTGATCTACTGATTCAATTACATTCAGCGTGTTGTTACTCTGGATTCTGGTCGATAAAATGTTACATTGAATGTTAATGTTAAATTTAATATTAAATGACAACAGCAACTAACGTACTAAATCCACCTTGCTCACATCTGTTCATACACTGGGTGGACTTAATTGATGATTAAAATCAATGTTTCCTGTTTAAAAGCAATTTAAACAGCATAGGGGCAGTGATGCAGCATTAGAGTTGCTGCCTTATAGCAACCCAGAGACCCAGGTTCAATCCTGACTATCTATGGGTATTGGCTTCTGTAAATTATCCCGAGAGTGAAAGGGTGTAGGAAAATAATTGCAGATGCTGGTTCAAATCGAAGGTAGACACAAAATGCCGGAGTAACTCAGCGGGTCAGGCAGCATCTCAGGAGAGAAGGAATGGGTGACGTTTCGGGTCGAGACCCTTCCCGAAATGTCACCCATTCCTTCTCTCCTGAGATGCTGCCTGACCCGCTGAGTTACTCCAGCATTTTGCGTCTCCCTAGAGTGAAAGATAGAATGAGTGTATGGGTGATCGATGGTTGGCACGGACTCGGCGGGCCGAAGGGCCTGTTTCCACGCTGTATCTCTAAACTGAACTGAACTAAACTTATATCTGTAAAATCCTAGAGATGATTGTAGAATCAGAGTCATACAGCGTGGAAACAGGCACTTTGGCCGAACTTGCCCACACTAATCAACATACCCCAACTACATTAGTCTCATCTGCCCGCGCTTGATCCATATCCCTTTAAACCTATTCTATCCATGTACCTTTCCTAATGTCTCTCAAACATTATAATAGTACCTGCCTTAACTATCTCCTCCAGCAGCTCATTCCAAATACCACCATCCTTTGTGTAAAAAAGTTACCCCTCAGCTACCTACTAAATGTTTCCCACCCTCACCTCAAACCTATGTCCTCTGACCATTAGATTCCGCTATAGGATCAGTCTGTGGTCCATTCTCTGGTTGGTCTTATAGGCTTTGTTACCCCATCAATCACTAACTCACAGATGTACCATAGAATAGCAAGGCATAAAACAACTTTCTCACACTGTACAATTATATTTCAGGTTACGAACAATTAAACATTTTTTTGCTTAGTTTAGTTTAGAGATACAGCGCAGAAGCAGAACCTTCGGCCCATCGAGTCCGTGCTGACCAGCGATCACCTTGCACACTAGCACTATCCTCAGTTCGGTCTAGTTTATAGTCACGTGTACCGAGCGAGGTACAGTGAAAAGCTTTTTGTTGCGTGCTAACCAGTCAGCAGAAAGACAATACATGATTACAATCAATGATTACAGACACATGCTAAGGGAATAATGTTTAGTGCAAGGTAAAGCTAGCAAAGTCCGGTCAAGGATAGTCCGAGGAACATCAAAGAGGTAGACAGAGGTAGTTCAGCACTACTCTCTGGTTGTGGTAGGATGATTCAGTTGTCTGATGACAGCTGGGAAGAAACTGTCCCTGAATCTGGGGGTGTGCGTTTTCGCACTTCTGTACCTTTTGCCTGATGGGAGAGGGGGAGAAGAGGGAGGGATCCTACACACTAGGGACAATTTACAATTTTTACCGAAGAGAATTAACCTGCAAACCTAAACATCTTTGGAGTTGTGGTTATTCAATTCAGTTGTGCTTGCAACAGCACAATTTCAATCTGGACTTAGCACGTTGGCTCAATTTCCTCCTCCTATGGAGCTGGGGTTCAAATTGTACCACGCACACAGCACAGGCTGCTCTTAACAGTCTGCATATGGATCAATAGAAGCTGAAACTGCTGACTTCCTGAACAACCCTTCTGACAGACTCCAGCAGTGCATCTGACTTGCTTAATTTACACCAGCGAGTTTCATTAGCTGTTTGGTGGGTAATAGTCTGTTGAACATCTGCTATTAAATCGGCTGAAGCAGAGACTGGTGAGCTTCATGTTCAGCCCGGAATGGATGAAATGAGCATTTTCAGTTGGTTAAACAGATATTTCTCAGGGAAGAAAGCCATTATTCCTCCAGAGAAAGGAATATGATTTCATCCTTAAGGATCAATTTTCTGCTCATATAGATATCCCATGTTGAATGATGCCATCTCTTATACATTTACAATATAATGAATTCGCATCCATCTTGTTTGCAGATAATCATATATAAAATGTTTATGAAAGATATTCCCATATATTTGCGATGGCAAAGAGAAGCTGTGCAAGAGTTTTAATTTATTTGAAACATCATATTGCCTCGAAACATCCATTTAGAACGCTGGGTACAAAATGCACAAATATTGAATGCCAATATTAGAGGAAGACACAGAAAATGAACTGAATGTCATCAATGAAATACTGATTAAACTATTGGACCGTGGAGCATTGATTTGAGGTATTGATAATGACACTCCAGTTATCGGACCAAATCGTTAATAAGCGCTGAAAATCGGAGCTGCGTTTACGAAGCTGAATTGCAGAATTCTGTCGAGTTTAAAGCAGAGGAAATTGATTGATTGATTGAAAGATGCAGGCATGGAAACAGGCCCTTCGGCCCACCGTCGATCACTTCTTCACACTAGTTGTATGTTATCCCACCTTCGCATCCATTCCCAACATACTAGGATTAACCTACAGAGGCCAATTGGGATGAGGGAGGAAAGCAGAGTACCTGGAGGTAACCCACATAGTATGTCGGAAGGAACTGCAGATGCCGGTTTAAACCGAAGATGGACACAAAAAGCTGGAGTAACTCAGCGGGACAGGGCATCATCTCTGGAGAGAATGGAATGGGTGATGTCTCGACCCGAAATGTCACCCATTCCTTCTCTCCAGAGATGCTGCCTGGCCCGCTGAGTTACTCCAGCTTTTTGTGTAAGCCCGCAAAGTAGCAGGGCGACTTGCAAATTCCATGCTGACAGCTCCCAAGGTCAGACCGAGGGTATCACAAAATGCTGCAGTAACTCAGTAGGTCAGGCAGCATATAAGAGAGAGGAAGAGAGGGAGACCCGAAACGTCACCCATTCCCTCTCTCCTAGATGCTGCCTGACCTGCTGAGTTACTCCAGCATTTTGTGATACCTTCGATTTGTACCAGCATCTGCAGTTATTTTCCTACGCTCCCAAGGTCAGGATCGAACCTGGGTTTCTGGCATGGCGAGGCAGCGGCTCTATCAGCTGCAACACCTAAGCAAAATAACAATATACTCACATCTAGTATAGTGTGGTCGGAAGGTAATGGAGGGAGATCAGAATGAACCAAATCTATTAATTCAGTTTAATTTATCATCACGTGTACAGAGAGAGGTACAGTGAAAAGCATTTGCTGCGTGCTAACCAGTCAGTGGAAAGATTATACATGAATGCAATTGAGCCATTTACAGTGTACAGAGACGTGATAAAGGGGGAATAACGTTTAGTGCAAGGTAAAGCCAGTAAAGTCCGATCAAAGATAATCCGTGAGTCACCAATGAGGTAGATAGTAGTTCAAGAATAAGGGGTAGGCCATTTAGAACGGAGATGAGGAAAAACCTTTTCACTCAGAGAGATGTGAAGCTGAGGAACTCTCTGCCTCAGAAGGCAGTGGAGGCCAATTCCTTGGATGCTTTTAAGAAAGAGTTAGACAGAGCTCTTAATGACAGCGGAGTCATGGGATATGGGGAGAAGGCAGGAACGGGGTACTGATTGTGGATGATCAGCTATGATCACGGTGAATGGCGGTGCTGGCTTGAAGGGCCAAATGGCCTACTCCTGCACCTATTGTCTATTGTCTGCTCTATAGTTGTGGGAGGATGGTTCAGTTGCAACGTGCACTGCAAAGGGAATTTTTATTTCCAGAAATCATAACCTTAAACTCGCATTATGCTGTCTAATTCGTGGATAGATGCAGATAAGTGTATGCTTGGAATAATAGTGTAAACACAAATGATGGGTGATATAGTCATCAGAGATCAATCCGAGAATCCCAACATATAAAAGAAAAGCTAAATCTGTAATATTAGAGGTGGAAGATTTACTAAGCGAACCTATTGGTGAACTGTACAGTAATTTATGAACACAAGATGCTGAAATAACTGATTAAATAAGCAGATTCAATTTTACAAAGGTGCAAATTCATTCCATTAGCATGTTTAGATGTGCATTATTCATGAACGTAAAGGCGATTCGTAAAAAAAAGCTAATCCAGCAAGTTTCCCTTCAATTAACAAAGGGAGAAATTGGTTTCATAAATTAGACATTCAGTTAAGATTTAAGGCCAATAAATAAACAGGTTTGCTCAATGCACCCACCATCCGATCATGTTAAAAGCTGCATTTAAGGCTGGGCTTTTAATTCTTGGTAGTGCACAACATTGCTAGACCAAAGTGCTATATCATAAAGTGAAAAGAAAATACAAACACAGGCTTTGTCACCAAGGCCCACACGTAGGTTAACCTATGAAAAGCGTTTGCCGGCACTGGGCCTGTACTCGCTGGAGTTTAGAAGAATGAGGGTGGACCTCATTGAAATGTACAGCATACTGAAAGACTTGGATAGAGTGGTTGTGGAGAGGATGCTTCCACTAGTGGGAGAGTCTAGGACTAGAGGGCATAGCCTCAGAATTAAAGGACGTTCTCTTTCAGGAAGGAGATGAGGATACATTTCTTTAGTCAGAGGGAGGTGAATCTATGGAATTCTTTGCCACGGAAGGCTGAGGAGTCCGAGTCAATGGATATTTTTAAGGCGGAGATAGATAGATTCTTGATTAATACAGGTGTCAGAGATTTTGGGGAGAAGGCAGGAGAATGGGGTTGGGAGGGAGAGATAGATCAGCCATGGTTGAATGGCAGAGTAGACTTGATGGGCCGAATGGCCTAATTCAACTCCTATCACTTATGACCTTATGACGTAGTAATGTGAATTCAGCCATGGAGCCAACAAAAGCAATGCCCAATAGTTTCTTTGCAGGCAGATGAATGGAGATAACATTTAATGGAAGTATAATTGCTTGATGTCCTTGTGCATATTCTTGTGAATGTTTTATTGATATGAAATTAAAGGCCGTGCTACCCTCTAAGCTAGGTACATTGTGACATAAAGACTTGGGGAAAAAGAAATCAGAAGAAGGTGGCACAGCGGTAGAGTTGCTGCCTTACAGCGCTTGCTTGCAGTGCTGGAGACCCAGGTTCGACCCCGACTACGGACACTGTCTGTACGGAGTTTGTACGTTCTCCCCGTGACCGCGTAGGTTTTCTCCAAGATCTTTGGGTTCCTTCCACACTCCAAAGACATACAGGTTTGTAGGTTAATTGGCAGGGTATAATCTAAATTGTCCTCAGCGTGTATAGGACAGTGTTAGTGTGCGGGGATCACTGGTCGGCGCGTGCTTGGTGGGCTGAAGGGCCTGTTTCCGCACTGTGTCTCTAAACTATGGGTCTCAACCTGAAACGTCACCAAATCCTTTTTTTCCATCGATGCTGCCTGACCCGGTGAGTTACTCCAGCTTTTTCTGTCTATCTTCAGAAGGTTAATAGGTGTCTACCAGGATAGCAAAATTTCAATAACCTATTTGGATACCAATTATTTGCCAAATGCTAAAAATACACCCGGTCATTGTTTATCCCCTAACAAAAGAGGTCTGTGCAATTGACAGGGTGATGGATATTTTTAAGGCATTCTTGATTAGTACAGGTGTCAGAGGTTATGGGGAGATGGCAGGGGAATGGGGTTGAGAGGGAAAGATAGATCAGCCATGATTGAATGGCGGAGTAGACTTGTTGGGCTGAATGGCCTAATTCTGCTCCTATCACTTACGGACACAAATGTACTGTGTAACTGTGCTTGAGGGGACACGGTGAGAATCAGAAGAAGGAAGATGCAATGCTACACGAAACACAGCACCACGTCACTCAGAAGAAATGGTGAGAGATTGTGTTCATGAATAAACGATGAGATTTAAACGCCAATTCTCTATCCTTAAAGACAACTTTTCCCACATCACAAAATGCCTGAAAGCAGTAGTGCTTCAGTTCTGCTCCACTGGATTTCCTTCCATTTCTCTCTTCCTTTCAACACTACAACCTTCACTGGGGGGGGGGGGGGTACAGAATTAAAAGAGACATTCTTATACTTCCCATGTAAAATAGAAACATGTCCAATTGTTAAATAGAAGTTTGTCTGGAACCATATCTGGGTGTGTATATATCTTTTCCTCACTCCACTGTTCTTGAAACAGTTCTTGCTGCAGCTGTTCAGGCATATTAAATGCAACATACAATTAATGATCAGACTCTGAATAAGCTAGACCATGAGAGTGCAAAAACCAAAGTGCGTCAAGCACCCATGCTCGTGCAAAGCCTGGTGTGGTTTAGTGTTGAGATAGGGTTGTGCTCTTAGTTCATAAGTTCATCTACTTCGCTGATCTAACTCACCCCCGCAACCCCATTCTCCTGCCTTCTCCCCATAACCCCTGACACCCGTACTAATCAAGAATGTATCTATGGCGGCACAGTGGCGCGGCGGTAGAGTTGCTGCCTGACAGCGAATGCAGCGCCGGAGACCCGGGTTCGATCCCGACTGTGGGTGCTGTCTGTACAGAGTTTGTACGTTCTTCCCGTGACCTGCGTGGGTTTTCTACGAGATCTTCGGTCTCCTCCCACACTCCAAAGACGTACAGGGTTAATCGGCTTGGTAAATGTAAAAATGGTTACTAGTGGGTGTAGGATAGTGTTAATATGCGGGGATCGCTGGTCGGCGCGGACCCGGTATGCCGTAGGGCCTGTTTCCGCGCTGTATCTCTAAAACTTAAAAACTAAAAAAACCTAAAAACTATCTCTGCCTTAAAAGTATCCATTGACTTGGCCTCCACAGTCTTCTGTGGCAAAGAATTCCACAGATACACCACCCCTCTGACTAAAGTAAATCCCTTCTCGTCTCCTTCTCAAAGGAACGTCCTTTAATTCTGAGGCTGTGACCTCTGGTTCTAGACTCTCCCACTAGTGGAAACATCCTCTCCACATCCACTCTATCCAAGCCTTTCCCTATTTGGTAGGTTTCAATAAGTTCCCCCTGCTCATCCTTCTGACCTGAGGGTTGTTTAAGAATCAGATGATTACTGTGAAGAAGATATCCTTGAACGGATATCCTTGAACGGAGCTGGTTCTCAGCTTCTCCTGCACTTCTTTCTTTCTTCCCCACGGTAGCATTAAGAAGAGAGCATTGCCCGGTTGATGCTGGCCTTTATGAAACGAGATGCCTTCTTGATGCAATGCTTCCTGTTAGATCCTTTCAATGATGGGGCGGTCATTACCCGTGAAGGATCAGACAATGTCCACTGGCCTCCTTTGTTCCCGAGCGTCCGATTTTCCAAGCGAGGTCCTGGTTCAGGGTGAGTATTATCCCCGCTGTACATTTGTAAACGTTCAAGAAAATATTCAGCAAAATGGAGACCCTCTTCAAACATCTGCGGGGCAGAGGAGGTATTTGCAGTGAACCAAATCCTAGGGTGGGGGTGCAGCGGTAGAATTGCTGCCTTACATCGCCGGGTTCGATCCTGAGTACGGGTGCTGCCTGTACGGAGCTGGTACGTTCTCCCCGTGACCTGCGTAGATCTTCTCCGGGTGCTTCGGTTTCCAAAGACGTACAAGTTTGCATGTTAATTGGCTTAGGTAAAAATGGCAATTTGTCCCGAGTGTGCAGGATAGTGCTGGCTTGCAGGGACTGTTGGTCGGTGTGGACTTGGTGGGCCTAAAGGTCCTGTTTCCACACGGTATCTCTAAACTAAACTGAGCTAAATGAGAATGCATGTGCTATCACATTATATTAGGGTTCCGGCTCTATTTATCTTTAGCAGGTCATTATTTCTGTCCAAGAGCTCCTTGCCGTGGCCATGTTCCATCAGGAGTGAAGCATAATCTCATTTGCAGTTTCTCTCAGGGCGTTTTGGTTTATCTTCATTATGTTCACCATTAGATGAATAAAGCAAACTGAAACTTGGCTGCTACAGACCAGACAGGTCCCAGCCAGAAGCCAAGGCTGCTGGTCTCTACATAACAGGTGAATCTGAGCAAGTGGCCTTCAGACAAGCAAGTTCATGCCAGCAAGTAAATATACAACATATGGAAATCAACAGCACATATTCCCTCATGTTCAATGTGCCACATTGATCAACTCCACATGTACATATACATGCTCTGAGGCTCCAGATCGTGAAGAAAATTGGATATAGTTGGTATTTTGCTGTTCGCCTTAGTTACCAGGCTACAGTAGTATTGCGTCGGAAGGAACTGCAGATGCTGGTTGCAACTGTAGATAGACGCAAAAAGCTGGAGTAACTCAGCAGAACACACAGCACCTCTGTCATAGGTGACGCCTATTCCTTTTCTCCAGAGGTGCCCTCTGACCCGCTGAGTTACTCCAGCGTTTTGTGTCTAACTACGGTAGTGTTGCATTTTATTGGCGTGAGGTCACTGCTCAAGTGGACACCAATGCATGCTGGTGAAAGCTGGTCCACTTCCATGCTGTCATGCATGCGAGATTGATCGATTGAAAGATAAAGCATGGAAACAGGCTCTTTGGCCCAACAGGCCCATGCTGACCATTGATCGAACTGTTCGCATTAATTCTAAGTTATCCAACATTGACACCCACTTGGGGCACATTGCAGGGGCCAATGATGACGATACTTTATTGTCACTTATTTTTAAGGCCGAGATAGATAGATTCTTGATTAGTACGGGTGTCAGGGATTATGGGGAGAAGGAAGGAGAATGGGGTTAGGAGGGAAAGTTAGATCAGCCATGAATGAATAGTGGAGTAGACTTGCTGGACCGAATGGCCTAATTCTGCTCCTATCACTCAAGACCTTTGACTTGGCCCCTAGGTACTGTGAAATTCTTTGTCTTTGCACACAAAGTACACTAAAGAGTCGCCACTAAGGTGCCGACAAAGTTACAAAATGTACTCATCCCTTCATCATGCAATTAACCTACAAACTGCAGAAATTGTTCCGATTGTAGAAGTTGCAGATTCTAAGACATCGTGTCAGCTGCCACCACCTTAATAGCTCCAGATTCAGGGACAGTTTCTTCCCAGCTGTTATCAGGCCACTGAACCATCCTACCACAACCAGAGAATACATGATTGCAATCGAGCCATCTTCAGTGTACAGATACAGATAAAGGGAAAAACGTTTCGTGCAATCGTAAAGCCAGCAAAGTCCGATCAAGGATAGTCCGAGAGTGTCCAATGAGGTAGGAGAAGGGAAAGACATTGTGGCCTTCCATCACAGTGAGGAGAGGACTGGAGGAGACTCACTGTGATGGATGTTTCTTTGATGGATGTTTCTTTTTTTGTGTGTTTTTGGGGTTGTGTAATTTTAATGCCTATTTAATGCTTTTATTGTTGGACTGTGGGTGACTGAATTTCGTCCAATATTGGATGACAAATAAAGCTATCTTGAATCTTGAGCAGTCCTGAGCTACTATCTACCTCATTGGACACTCTCGGACTATCCTTGATCGGACTTTGCTGGCTTTACGATTGCACGAAACGTTTTTCCCTTTATCATGTATCTGTACACTGAAGATGGCTCGATTGCAATCATGTATTGTCTATCCGCTGACTGGTTAGCACGCAGTAAAAGCTTTTCACTGTATCTCGACACACGTGACAATAAACTAAACTGAAACTGAAGCTGAACCTACCACTGCTTCAACTCCATGGCAACCAGAGAGGCAATAACCATGTAGAGCCAGAGAGCTGAAGTACATTGAAGTCTGTGTTGGAAGGAACTGCAGATGCTGGTTTACACCGAAGGTAGACACAGAATGCTGGAGAAACTGAGCGGGTCAGGCAGCATCTCTGGAGATTAGGAATAGGTGACGTTTTGGGTCGAGACACTTCTATCAGTATATGACTCCATATAATGCCTTGTATAAAGTTTGTGTTCGCAAAGTTTAGCATGGGAAATTTACGGTTCGGTTTGTAACACGAGAATTTGTCAATGTGGGGGAAACTGGTTGGTTTTGCCTCAAACATTGAGCACTTTGCTACGTCTCCCTCTGGTGGTCCAGATGAGAACTGATCATGGATTGTTTCTGTTCAATTTCTCACAGGTGAAAAATAACAAAGTGTCACCTGTAGTCCGTTCCCATTGCAGAAATAAAATTGAAGATCGAAACTAAATTCATTGATCTGAATGGCTCTCAGTTCGTGATAGTTCTACGTTAACAATATGAAACAATACTTCACTATTTTCTGACCAGGCAATAGACAATAGACAATAGACAATAGACAATAGGTGCAGGAGGAGGCCATTCGGCCCTTCGAGCCAGCACCGCCATTCAATGTGATCATGGCTGATCATTCTCAATCAGTACCCCGTTCCTGCCTTCTCCCCATACCCCCTGACTCCGCTATCTTTAAGAGCTCTATCTAGCTCTCTCTTGAATGCATTCAGAGAATTGGCCTCCACTGCCTTCTGAGGCAGAGAATTCCACAGATTCACAACTCTCTGACTGAAAAAGTTTTTCCTCATCTCCGTTCTAAATGGCCTACCCCTTACTCTTAAACTGTGGCCCCTGGTTCTGGACTCCCCCAACATTGGGAACATGTTTCCTGCCTCTAACGTGTCCAACCCCTTAATAATCTTATGCGTTTCGATAAGATCTCCTCTCATCCTTCTAAATTCCAGTGTGTATTAACAAGGTATCTTGAAATATTGGCACAACAACTCCTTTGAAGCATCTAACCTCACACATCCAAAAATCATTTTCTCACAGCCTCAGAGGGTCTGAGCTATAGGGAGAGTTTGAGTAGGCTGGGACTCTAATCCTTGGAGCATAGGGGGATGCGGGGTAATCTCATAGAGGTACATAAGATCATGAGAGGAATAGATTGAGTAGGTGCACACACTTTTACACAGAGTAGGTGAATCGAAGACCAGAGGACATAGGTTTAAGGTGAAGGGGAAAAGATTTAATAGGAATCTGAGGGGTAACTTTTTCACAATGAGCGTGGTGGGTGTATGGAACAAGCTGCCAGAGGAGGTAGTTGAGGCTGGGACTATCCCAACGTTTAAGAAACAGTTAGACAGGTACATGGATAGGACCGGTTTGGAGAGATATGGGCCAAACGCGGGCAGCTGGGACTAGTGCAGATGAGACATTTTGGCCGGTGTGGGCATGTTGGGCCGAAGGGCCTGTTTCCACACTGTATCACTCTATGACTTCATGACAATTCAGAATTACTTTGCCAATAGTATGTGGTGTACAGAGGCCTGCAGAAAACATGACATGTGTGCCCAGTTTATAACGTCAATGCTTTGAACTAAATAACCGCCAGCATTTTATTTACTTCAGTTTAGTTTAGATTAGTTTAGACAAAACAGTGCAGAAACAGGCCCTTTGGCTCACCGAGTCCGCACCAACCAGCACGCTAACACTATCCTGAGCACACTGGGGACAATTTTACATTTATTCCAAGCCAATTAGCCTACAAACTTGTACGTCTTCAGAGTGTGGGAGGAAACCGAAGATCTCAGAGAAAACCCACGCAGGTCATGGGGAGAATTTACAGGACAAGCTCTGTAGAAAATTTAAAGAAGACAGTTTTAAAACTGTGACGGAAACAGCAGACTCTCGTCTGACTAAATGTAAAAAGGATATTGCATCAATAGAATGTGATCTTTCATTAAACAGCCTGAAGATTGTGCTCCTGTCTTATGAGTTGTTATTGTCCATGTACCTGGCTTATTTAATGAGGATGAAAGTATTTAATTTCAGGTCACATCCATAGGACACCAATGACATTCCCTAAATCTACACACCATTCCTGAAATTAGGAGGAAATTTCTCCTGTAAATGATGTCAGTTAAAATGGAGGCACAAAAGATGACAGATGACAGAATCTTCAACAAAGCACAGAGTGCTGGAGTAACTTAACGGCTCAGGCAGCATCTCTGGAGAGAGAAAAAAGGGCGTGTGACATTTCGTGTCGGGATCTTCTTCAGACAGCTCTTAGCAGCCAGCAGCTATAATATGGCACAAAAAGCTGGAGTAACTCAGGGGGTCAGGCAGCATCTCTGGAGAAATTACTTTAGCTAAATAAATGCTCAGTCAATAGACAATAGACAATAGGTGCAGGAGTAGGCCATTCAGCCCTTCGAGCCAGCACCGCCATTCAATGCGATCATGGCTGATCACTCTCAATCAGTACCCCGTTCCTGCCTTCTCCCCATACCCCCTCACTCCGCTATCCTTAACAGCTCTATCCAGCTCTCTCTTGAAAGCATCCAACGAACTGGCCTCCACTGCCTTCTGAGGCAGAGAATTCCACACCTTCACCACTCTCTGACTGAAAAAGTTCTTCCTCATCTCCGTTCTAAATGGCCTACCCCTTATTCTTAAACTGTGGCCCCTTGTTCTGGACTCCCCCAACATTGGGAACATGTTTCCTGCCTCTAATGTGTCCAATCCCCTAATTATCTTATATGTTTCAATAAGATCCCCCCTCATCCTTCTAAATTCCAGTGTATACAAGCCTAATTGCTCCAGCCTTTCAACATACGACAGTCGAGATCTAAACTTATTGAATGTATCATTGGATGAGAATTTTCCCATACTTTGACTATTTCCATTCAATATTGTATGTGCTGTTACTCCCAATTTTGATCAACACATTTTTTTCAGTGATTAAAAATGTTTAAAATAATATTAAATGGCAGCAGCTACTAACTTACTACATCCACCTTGTTGACACCTGTTGGTGCACTGGATGGATTTAAATGAAGATTAAACACAATATTTCCATTCAGCGTAAGAAGGAGCTGCAGACAGCGGGTCAAACAGCATCTCTGCAGAAAAATTGTCTTTGTAAAAATTGTCCCTCGTGGGTATTTATTCACAAAATGCTGGAGTAACTCAGCAGGTCAGGCAGCATCTCGGGAGAGAAGGAATGGATGACGTTTCGGGTCGAGACCCTTCTTCAATGTGACGGGCGGCACGGTAGCGCAGCGGTAGAGTTGCTGCTTTACAGCGAATGCAGCGCCGGAGACTCAGGTTCGATCCTGACTACGGGTGCTGCACTGTAAGGAGTTTGTACGTTCTCCCCGTGACCTGCGTGGGTTTTCTCCGAGATCTTCGGTTTCCTCCCACACTCCAAAGACGTACAGGTATGTAGGTTAATTGGCTGGGTAAATGTAAAAATTGTCCCTAGTGGGTGTAGGATAGTGTTAATGTACAGGGATCACTGGGCGGCACGGACTTGGAGGGCCGAAAAGGCCTGTTTCCGGCTGTATATATATGATATGACCCGAAACGTCACCCATTCCTTCTCTCCTGAGATGCTGCCTGACCTGCTGAGTTACTCCAGCATTTTGTGAATAAATACCTTCGATTTGTACCAGCATCTGCAGTTATTTTCTTATACCACTTGTCCCTCGTGGGTGTAGGATACACGTGCGGGGATCGCTGGTTGGCACGGAGCCAGTGGGCCGAAGGGCCTGTTTCCGCGCTGTATCTCTTAACTAAAAAAAAAACGGAACTAAAAGGAATAGGTGACATTTCGGGTCGAGACCTTTCCTCAGACAAAATGTGACACAGGATGCTGACTGGTTGCCTGCTCAGGCTTAAGTGTGAAATGATGAACATTAGGAAGTTAATCAACACCCTATCTAGCCTCCTTCCCCACGTCTGATTTATGGACGAGACAGGTTTCCTTTGGTCTCAGATTCATCAACGTCTTTCCCTCCCTCTGATTCTGCATTGAAGCGCTAATCCCTGATTTAATTATTTCAAGGATCAATTTCTTCAACATTTTCCTCATCGTCCTCCGTGCATCAAAACTTGCACAAACTCCAAGTAACTCGAAATCCTCCCGTGTGGGCTTCGTTCCCCCGCACCACCGCATTTACTGAGTACTCTGCCTTAGGCAAAAGAGACTGCGATTCGTTTGGGCTGCCGAACCCACAGAGCATTTGTTAAAATTATTGATGGTGGAATTTTACTGCTTAAGTTTTACACAATATATATAATGAGGGGAAACTCTAATTCTAACTGCAGGGCTGAACCACGATAATAATGAGCTGAATATTATCATGCAGCTTACCAGATGAGATACTTTCACTCCTGAGTAATATCCCTTTAACACCACCTTCTATGCTGCTCCACTTTCCATTTTCATTCTCCCCTCTTTATAGTGTCATAGAATCATAGATCGTAGGAACAGGCCCTTCGGCCCAACTTGCCCACACTGACCAACATGTCCCATCCATGCAGCCTACAACCCAATGGTATGAATATTGCTTTCTCTAACTTCAAGTAACCCTGGCATTCCCTCTCTCTCCATCCCTCCCCCACCCAAGTCACACCAGCTTCTCGTTTTCACCCAACAAACAGTTTCCTTTCTCGTCGTTACTTTTTTGCATATCTTTAATTCGTTGTTCTTTATCTCTCTACATCTTCGTCTATATCTCTCGTTTCCCTTTCCCCTGACCAATGTGACGGTGAAGAAGGGTCTCGGCTCGAAATGTCACCCATTCCTTCTCTCCGGAGATGCTGCCTGTCCCGATGAGTTATTCCAACTTTTTGTGTCTCATCTACATTAGATCCTCTTACCTGCAATTGACAAACATGAGCATAGTTAAGAATAAACCATTCTTGCTGCTGGTGTTGGTCACATTACCTCTTGTCCAAGGTCTAGTGATTCAAAAAAACATCTGAAGTGGAGAAAGTTGCTCTCAACTAAAGTGTTGGGGAGGAAATCGTCCCACACAAGCCAGTTACAAGCCAGCTGCTAGTGTAGAGTGACTATTTGCAGTGTTTCCACAAGTTTCAACCAGCCCCTTCAATTCTTGGTACATTTTCAATTATTTTCACCGGCGGTTTCAGGAAACCCAGAAAATAGGAGGATGCGATGTGAAATTCAACAACCGTTGTCAGGTAACACTCTGACGAACAAAAACACTAATCGGCAATCTGCCTTTCCCCCACATACACACTGCCTAATAGTTAAATATGGAAGTTGGCGGGCTAGAGGCGGGGCAGATAGTTTTGGCCGGTGTTAACCATTCACTTGCACTCAAAATCGTCCACTTGTCCACATTAAAATTCCACCCAATATTTCAGGTCAGTAGCCTATGGTTGAAGCTGACACATGTATAACATCCAGAAGATGGAGTGACTGGACCAGACAGGACTTTCAAAATGGCGTCAGGATCTGATGACTCTGGCATGCGGGCTTGGTGGACTATTGCTGTAGTACACTTTGTACTAATTGTGCTTAGATATGGCGATACAATACTGAACTGAATACTACACAGCAGAGACTTGCCAGGCAGCTTTTCCCTTCGCATTTGGTCAGTTGAAGGTTGTCCTTTAGTTTAGTTTAGTTTAGAGATACAGCACAGAAACAGGCCCTTTGGCCCAGCGAGTCCACGTCGACCAGCGGTCCCCGTATACTATCCCACACACCAGGGACAATTCACAATCTTTGCCGAACCCAATAAATCTGCAAAACCGTACGTCTTTGGAGTGTGCGAGGAAACCGGAGCGCCCTACTGAGCCAGACTTTGTGAAGGACATGTAGGAAGGAACTGCAGATGCTGTCTACGCCGAAGATAGGCACAAAGTGCTGGAGTAACTCTGCGGGTACAGAAGTGTGAAAACACACACCTCCAGATTCAAGGACAGTTTCTTCCAAGCTGTTATCAAGTAACTGATCCATCCAACCGTAACCAGAGAGCAGTCCTGAACTACAATCTACCTCATCGGGGACCCTCGGACTATCTTTGATTGGACTTTACTGGCTTTATCTTGCACTAAACGTTATTCCCTTATCATGTATCTGTACTATATGAATGGTTCGATTGTAATCATGTATTCAGTTCAGTTTTTTCAGTTCAGTTCAGTTCAGTTTTGTTTATTGTCATGTGTACTGAGTGAGGCACAGTGAAAACTTTTTGTTGCGTGCTAACCAGTCAGCAAAAAGCTTTTCACTGTACCTCACTCAGTACACATGACAATAAACTAAACTAAACTATCTGGTCATGCAAGTTTACGTGCTGGTAAATAGACACGTAGAGTCAATTTGTCCGAAGTCTAAGGACTTGGATGTTTTCTACGTCCTTTGCTCTGCTCGATGTTTGCTTGAGATTAAACAGGGCAAAAGACTTAGAAAACACCCATGAAAATATAACGTGCATGTAGCTACAACACTCTGGTTATTTGAACATTCTGTGACAAAGCAAGGCCACAATGTCTTCACTGTTTGCATTAAGTTCCAAAGCTCATTGAAGCTATAAGCAAAGAAATGAGGAAGCTAAAGTCTTGTTTTGGCTCCACATTTGATATGAATCAGTTCAGTATCTTCAATCTTATTTATTGAACCTTGGCTTGGTATGCTTGTCCCACATATAACAATTTTCTAACTGTGTTGATTTATAAAAGCTTTGGGGATGGCAAAGTAAATCTCTGGGTTATAGCCCAAACAGTATGCTATCAGTTTGTGGTTTTCCTTACGAGTACTTCCACCTAAAGACAGCCATTAAGAAAACCGTCAAAGTAAATTGCAATTGAACTTGAGTCAGCTCAGAACGAATGAATAATGTGGATTGGCAAACCTTTTTGAAGTAAATTCCGATGATTTTGATATAATTGGAATTTGTTATTAAAAACATACATTTCCATTGATTTTAACAATGCTATGATAAATATGCACCAGAATTAGCTGCATCGAAACATATGATTTTGTATCCATAGGGATAATATTTGAATAACCATGATGAATTGATGGTTAAGATAATAAAATGCTTCGGGGTGATATGAAAATGTATAACAATGAATAAAGATTCAGTCGTACTTTACGTTCCCTAATGAGAGTTGAGTGGCAGGTTGAGGCTGAGTAATATTTCCATTGAATCAGGATGGAGTCTTTAATATTCAGCAGAGTCAGAATCTGTTCCTTCCTTTCCACACAGCACGTCACAGAGAACTTTAGAAGGAACCTATCTTGGACGGAATATTAGTTGCAGCTTGCGTGAGGTACAAGCCATCATCGATCTGCTTTTTTTCACCACCTCATCTTGATTTCCATTGTTATTAAAAATATAAGCACGAGAAGACAAGGCCACGCAATAATGAATGAATTGAGTCGCAATGAATTTCCATGTCAAACATCAGCACGATTATTCCAATATATGAAGCCTGAACCTCAGTTGATCATGATACATGCCTTTAAAGAAAATATAATGAGGCGAGAAGCAAAAATACCTCCTGGCTGAATCTCTCTAGTCAATCATATTGGGTGTTGATGTCGCCACTATAGACTGCAGCAGCTGAATGCAGCATTTTGCTCCATCTAGCTTTTAGACTGGTGCTCCTTTTCCATAGTTTCAGCTACTGAGCCTTCACTGAGAAGCTGCTGGGCTGGAATGTGCTGGATCCAGCCCCGATACCTGCACTGTTCCTCTCTCTACCTGCCTACCTGGACTGATCTAACATCGGCTGGACGAGTCAGTGCTCTGTGTGTGCGAACCATGCCTGAATGATCATGCTTTGTCTTTTCACTGACTGGATAGCACGCAACAACTCGGTATACCTCGGTACTGGGGTTGCCGACTGTCCCGTATTAGCCAGGACATCCCTAATTTTGGGCTAAATTGGTTTGTCCCGTATGGGACAGCCCTTATCCCGTATTAGGGGGCGCTGTAGGCCCAGACGCTATCGGTTTGGACGCTTGGGCCCGGACGCTGTAGACCCGGACGCTGTGGGCCCGGACGCTGTGGGCCCGGACGCTGTAGGCCCGGACAGTGTAAGTCCGGACAGTGTAAGTCCGGACAGTGTAAGTCCGGACAGTGTAAGTCCGGATAGTGTAAGTCCAGAGAGTGTAGGTTCGGTCAGTGTAGGCCCGGAGGCCTGGGCGCCACCTAACGGAGGTTGCGTAGCAACCCGCCTGCTGGACTGGGCGGCCGCCATTGGTGGAACGGGAGCACGTGGCTGCTGGCTGGGTGAGGTCACGTGGGGCGTGTGAGGTCAAGGTGTCGTCACCTTGTCCTTTATTTGGGAGTGAGATAGTTGGCACTCCTACTCGGTGCACGTGACAATAAACTAAACTAAACTATACTGAAGCCCCCTGCCAAGCAGATCAGGCCTTGAGGTGAGACACGGGCTCAGATGGTCAAATCAGAAGCCCTGATTCTGGAAGCTGGAAAGTGTGCAGAGAAGATTTACGAGGATGTCGCCAGGACTTGAGGGCCTGGGCTACAGGGAGAGGTTGAGCAGGCTTGGGCTTTACTTCATGGAGCGCAGGAGGATGAGGTTTGATCTTATAGAGGGGTATAAGATCATGAGGCGAATACATAGAGTAAGTGCACAGAGTCTTTCACCCAGCATTGGGGAATCAAGAACCAGAAGGCATAGGTTTAAGGTGAAGGGGGGAGAGTATAGATTTGGCTTAGACCAGCTGAAGTTAGTGATGAGCTACACAGATGAGAAAGGGGTTACATATGCCACCATCTGACCTCCACTGTGCCTCTGATCTCCATAGTCCAAATGCCCAAGCTTAGAAGTCAGACACCAGCTCACTAGCAAGAAGATGCTAGCCCAGATATTATTGACTGGAAGTAAGCATATTCAGGTCAAGATTGCCAGGAATTTTGACCGCACTGTTTTTCCAAGTTTTCCCACACTCTGAAGATTAGGCAACTGTCCTTGTGATATCCAGAGAAATGCTGGGTCCCAATTGTATTGAGCGAGTGAGACTTTCTTTCATGCAAATGTCATTGCTTACGGTTGTAATTCTCAAAAACATACACCAAAATGGGAAGAAATGGCATCCATTGGAAACCTTGTCAAAAACTAAGGAGACTCCATGAAATAAGGTCTCTGCCATATGGGTTTCCTGTCAACATGGCGGCACAGTGGCGCAGCGATAGAGCTGCTGCCTCACAGCGCCAGAGAACAGAGCCCGATCCCGACCTGGGGTGCTGTGTGTGTGGGGAATTTGCACGTACTCTCTGTGACTGCGTGGGTTTCCTCCGGGTGCTCTGGTTTCCTCCCCCACCCCAAAGACGTGCATGTTTGGTGGTTAAAGGGGGCTTTGTAAATAGTCCTGAGTGTGTTGTGGGATAACTAGCTCGAAAGGGCGTTCAAAAGGTTAGAGTGGACCCAGAGCCAAAGAGCCCATATCCATGCTGTATCTCTAAAACAAAAAAAACATTATCTAGGTAGCTATTGGTTGCCATGACCCCTTTGTAGATATTACAACTATAATCCTTAACCAAAGGTGGGTATTTTTTATCCTTTTCTCAGTGATCTATTGATTGCTTGGGACAGTTGGATAAGAATAATAATGTCATAATAACAACAGTGGCGATACGACAGCTCTGAGAAACCTGGGAAAAATACATTCATTTACAACAGCTCCGTCACCTCACAGAATGATGAGCATTAATTTGTGGTCCCATTCAGCACACTTCTTGACATTTCAATGTTGCCTCACCAAGATCATATTAAACATCCTTTATCGCCTAGTGACACAAGCACTTGAGCAGAGATCATGTTCCATACGACTGCAATCAATAAACTGAAAAATAAAAAAAAATCTTTGAATAAATTTCATAAATAACAATCAAAAATCCAATATAACCTTTTGTGCCCTATAGCAGAGACGCTACAGAATCTCTTTTGAAATCTTGCTAAGAGAAATCAATTTTGCACCTTTACAAATGCAAATCCATGTGTGCTGAATTAGGAATGTTAGTCACACTGCAGGAGCAATTCTCAGCTTTCCTGTCATTAAAAGTCCAAAGCAAGATCTCCCTGATAGCTCAGTTGCTTTATCCTCCAGTTAAGGCCGAGGAAATTTGGGCGGCACGGTGGCGCGGCGGTAGAGTTGCTGCTTTACAGTGCCAGAGACCCGCGTTCGATCCTGACTACGGGTGCTGTCTGCACGGAGTTTGTACGTTCTACCCCGTGACCAGCGTGGGCTTTCTCCGGGTGCTCCGGTTTCCTCCCACACTCCAAAGACGTACAGGCTTATAGGTTAATTGTAACCTACAATTGTATCATTGTAAAATTGTAAAATTGTCCCCAGTGTGTGTAGGGTAGTGTTAAAGTGCAGGGATCGCTGATCGGCGTGGACTCGGTGGGCCAAAGGGCCTGTTTCCGCACTGTATCTCTAAACTGAACTAAAATAAAACTGAACCAACTGCTGTGTGTCCATTGAAAAAGCCCTAAATTCAGTCCCTGTTTTACCACTGGTGATGATGGCCGTGAGGAGTGGGCCGATAGTTGAGGTGACCGGGGCTATTGGCTCCAGCCCCTTCAAGGTCAGCTGCAGGAGGCACTCCCGGGACAGAGGCGGGCGGGCGAGGAGAGGAGAGGGATGTCGGTTCATGGGCTGAGCCGGTCGAGGGTGCCGGAGCAGGCCCTGCAATGGCTTTGGGCTGACCTGTACTGGGAGCCGCTCCGATACAGAGGGCATGGACCAGGATCTGGACTTATTGTAAATAAGGCGACTCATGCACTTGTGATCTATGCAAAAAGCATTTCACTGTGCAGTGCACACGTGACAATAAAGCACCATTGAACCACTGATGGATCTGTTGATTTTAGTTTAGTTTAGTTTGGAGATACAGCGTGGAAACAGGCCCTTCGGCCCACCGAGTCCACACCGACCAGCGATCCTCATATATTACGGAAGCTAATTAACCTGCAAACATATACTTCTTTGGAATGTGGGAGGAAACTGGAGGACTTGGGGAAAACCCATGTGGTCACATGGTGAACGTACAATCTTCAATAGACAGCACATGTAGTCAGGATTGAACCCGGGTCTCTGATGCTCAGGGTTGCCAACTGTCCCGTATTAGCCGGGATATCCTGTATTTTGGGCTAAATTAATTTGCCCGTACGAGACCACCCTTGTCCCGTATTAGGCCTGGGAGGCGCTGTAGGCCCGGACGCTGTAGGCCCGGACGCTGTAGGCCCGGACGCTGTAGGCCCGGACGCTGTAGGCCCGGACGCTGTAGGCCCGGACGCTGTAGGCCCGGACGCTGTAGGCCCGGACGCTGTAGGCCCGGACGCTGTAGGCCCGGACGCTGTAGGCCCGGACGCTGTAGGCCCGGACGCTGTAGGCCCGGACGCTGTAGGCCCGGACGGTGTAGGCCCGGACGGTGTCGGTCCGGACGGTGTAGGCCCGGACGGTGTAGGCCCGGACGGTGTAGGCCTGGACGCTGTAGGTCTGGATGGTGTAGGTCCGGAGGCCCGGGCACTGCCTAATGGAGGTTGTGTAGCAACCCGCCTCCCGACCCGGGCAGCCGCTATTGGTGGAGCGGGAGCACGTGGCCGCTGGCTGGGTGAGGTCACAGCCAGGTGGGGCGCAGGGCGGTGACATCACCTTGTCCCGTATTTGGAAGTGAGATAGTTGGCACCCCTACTGGTGCTGCAAGGCAGCAACTTTACCACTGCACCATGGTGCCACTCACCTTGAGCAGTACAGTTAACAATGGCCTTAATATTTCTGTACAAAAGGAAAGGAAACCGGAAATGTCCCAGTTTCCTCGGCCTTTTAGCTGGAATATGTGTTTGCCGGGTGGGGGCAGGCTTGGGTTCATTTCCAGCCCCATTTGCTGCCAGATGGGTTATCGGCAACCATTGGAAATACCCAATTAACAATGAAGGGTGGCATTGACCTGCATGCAGAGTGTCTCACCTGAACATAGTCGGTGATGGACAAACAGCAATGATAATTTTAGCTTTGTTAAATCGTGGTTCCGCACAATTTACAATTTGGTTTCCGTTGACTAATGAGTGTAATTTTGGCCTTGCCTGATTTGGTTCCCCCTGTGAATGAGCCCTGTTCCTAATTGCATGCTTACCTTCAAGTTCCTGCTTTTTTAATAAAATCTATTTCTTCCTTCTTTAGGCGGCACGATGGCGCAGCGGTAGAGTTGCTGCCTTACAGCAGGAAAGACCCGGGTTCGACGTTGACTACGGGTGCTGTCTGCACAGAGTTTGTTTGTAACCCCGCGTCCTGTGTGGGTTTTCTCCGGGAGCTCTGGTTTCCTCCCACATTCCAAAGACGTACAGCTGTGTAGGCTAATTGGCTTGGTAAAAAATTGTAAATTGTCCCTAGCATGTGTAGGATAGGGTTAGTGGGTGGGGATCGCTAGTCAGTGTGGATTGAATGGGCTGAAGGGCCTGTTTCCACACTGTATCTCTAAGATAAACTAAATTCATTCACCGTCCAAACCATAACCATCCATTTATCACTTCAAATGCCAGCATTCGCTGATATAATTGAGTAAAATATGAGTACTCTCAGTCTGAAGATGTCACACTTCCCATGCCTCCAGACACTTGAGACCAAAGATAATAGAGCAGACCGAGATAGACCACTCGACCTTAAAAACTGCAGTATGTCATGGCACCATTTTAGTAGGCAGAAACTTGCAGAAAAGAAAAATAACAAAAATCTGTGAATTGATAGATGAGATATATTCTACATTTTTATGGTATCATTACATATACTGTTCCCCCAAAATACCGATTACACTACGAGAGGCATAGCGAACGGTGAGTTTTGCTTACTAAAATGGCGGGCAAAGGATTGCGTACCACACTTCAGTATAGGCGATTTCGACAGCGTGGTCCATCTTGCTCCAGTAGTATCTTTGCTTGAGACTCTTTCCACGCTCCTCCACTGAGTTGTTAGGCGTTACACCTGCATTTAATCTGCTCCCCTAATCTTTCACTTGATATAAATACCTGAGATCATCACCAATGGAGTGCTGACTAATCAGCTGTGCATTCTGTTGGTTCGATAGCAGTTCTGGTGGTCGTTCCAGGTCTATATCTTTCGGTTCCATTTGAGTTTGGATTTTGGGCTTTCTTCAGTACTTCTCGGTGAGCCTGCATTCGAGTCCTTTCCATTTCTGAGCCTTCTGACAGAAGGGTCTCGATCCGAAACATTATTCTCTAGAATTCTCTGCCTCAGAAGGCAGTGGAGGCCAATTCTCTGAATGCATTCAAGAGAGAGCTAGATAGAGCTCTTAAGGATAGCGGAGTCAGGAGGTATGGGGAGAAGGCAGGAACGGGGTACTGATTGAGAATGATCAGCCATGATCGCATTGAATGGCGGTGCTGGCTCGAAGGGCCGAATGGCCTCCTCCTGCACCTATTGTCTATTGTTATCTATTCCATTTCTCCAGAGATGCTGCCTGACCTGCTGAGTTACTCCAGCATTTTGTGTCTGTCTTTGGAAATATCATGGCTGGGGAAATAAATATATTAGAAGTTCCCAGCACCCTCCATCTTTTGAACTAAACTAACCCGTTTCATGTGTAAACAGACAGCTCCTGTATAAAAGTTACTTGGGATAAAAGTTAAGTGTTTAAAGCATGTTATACAACAGTACTGTGAATGCTGTAACTCTATGGACAAACGAGCCACAGGACATTTGGCAAAGCTCACTCTACACCGCTGTTTTCACAGCTTGCATATTCACTTCTGGTCAGCTGGAAGTTTAGAGCACTAACTTTCCCCCACTGCTCAGAAACTCTACCTTTTTAACAAAGATACAGACATTTGCCCACATTTGGATGTATACCATTTAGGTGACGCAGCGGTAGAGTTGCTGCCTTACAGCGAATGCAATGCCGGAGACCCGGGTTCGATCCCAACTACGTGTGCCGTCTGTACGGAGTTTGTACGTTCTCCCCGTGACCTGCGTGGGTTTTCTCCAAGATTTCCTCGGTTTCCTCCCGCACTCCAAAGACGTGCAGGTATGTGGGTTAATTGGCTTGACGAATGTAAAAATTGTCCCTGGTGGGTATAGGATAGTGTTAATGTGCGGGAATCGCTGGTCGGCGCGGACCCGGTGGGCCGAAAGGGCCTGTTTCCGAGCTGTATCATTAAACTAACTTAAATTTCTACAGGCTTTTGTATTCATTGATGGTTGTCATATTTCCTGGGATATCTCATCAATGAATTCTGCCCTAGTAGTCACTTTACTTGCTACATTCCAAAATTATCCACATATTAAAAGTCCTTCAACTTTCTTTGATAAGTGCTGACTTTAGAAATGGTGCTGTAGAATTGTAGGTTTTTCTTGTGTAAGAATGATGCAGATGCTGATGTACACCAAAGATAGACACCAAATGCTGGAGTAATTCAATGGGTCAGGCAACATCTCTGGAGAAAAGGAATAGGTAACGTTTCAGGTCAAGACCCTTCTTCAGATCCGAAACATCACCTATTCCTTTTCCCCCACAGAAGCTGTCTGACCTGCTGATACTCCAGCATTTTGTGTCTGTCTGTAGGTTTTTCCTATTGTGTCTTTCCATTTTAGTGCTCTGCCTCTTCCAGTGTAATAATGATAGTTTAGAGGTGACCGAAGCATCCCTCATGTGCCAATAAAGAGTTAAAATTAAAAGACTTCGATTATGGGATGAGAGGATTTTGCTGGTCTTTAGATGGGGTGAGGTAGATGAAAAATCAAATGAACTAAATCAAAAATCACTGCGACAAAGTGGAGCAGCTGGTAGAGCTGCTGCCTCCCAGCAACAGAAGCCAGGGTTCAATCCTAACCTTGGGTACTGATTGTGTGGAGTTTGAACGTTCTCCTTGGGACTGCAAGGGTTTCCTCCCACATCTCAAAGACGTGCAAGTTTGTGGGTTAATTGCCGCCTGTAATCTGTTTCCTGCCTCTAGCGGACACGCTAGAGGCAGGCAACATGTTCCCAATGTTGGGGGAATCCAGAACCAGGGGCCACAGTTTAAGAATAAGGGGTAAGGCCATTTGGAACGGAGATGAGGACAACATTTTTCACTCAGAGAGTTGTAAATCTGTGGAATTCTCTGCCTCGGAAGGCAGTGGAGGCCAGTTCTCTGGATACTTTCAAGAGAGAGTTAGATAGAGCTCTTAATGATAGCGGAGTCAGGGGGTATGGGGAGAGGGCAGGAACGGGGTACTGATTGTGGATGATCAGCCATGATCATGGTGAATGGCGGTGCCGGCTCGAAGGGTCGAATGGCCTACTCCTGCACCTACTGTCTATTGTAAATTGCCCTTTGTGTGTAGGGAGTGGATGCGAAAGTGGAATAACATAGAACTAGTGTGAACGAGCGATCGATGGTCAAGGACAGTGCTCTCTCATTGAATCTGTTAAAAACAATCTCTCCCAATATTCCACAATACCAGTTTGGAATTCACAGCAAAAATTTAAAAAAAGCAAATTTCAGATTAAATATAAAGCTGGTGGCATGGATACTGTTGTCAGTCAATTATTAAAAGAATGTGCAGAAGTAATTGTGATGTTCAGACATTTGATAAAATCTGCTGCATTTATCTTGTATCCATTTCATTTCAGACGGTTTACAGCTTGGAGGAATTGGAGGTACATTTTCATCTTCACTTCCTGGCACAGTGGTAGAGTTGCTGCCTTGTGGCACCGATGACCCAGGTTGGATCCTGACCATCGGCGCTGTCGGTACGGAGTTTGTACGTTCTCTCAGTGACCTGCGTGGGTTTTCCCCGGGTGCTCCGGTTTCCTCCCACATTCTAAAGACAATAGACAATAGGTGCAGGAGGAGGCCATTCGGCCCTTCGAGCCAGCACCGCCATTCAATGTGATCATGGCTGATCATTCTCAATCAGTACCCCGTTCCTGCCTTCTCCCCATACCCCCTGACTCCACTATCCTTAAGAGCTCTATCCAGCTCTCTCTTGAATGCATTCATACAGGTTTGTAGGTTAATTGCCTTGGTAAAATTGTAAACTGTCCCTAGTGCATGTAGGATAGTGTTGGTGTGCGGGGATCGCTGGTTAGCGTGGACTCGATGGGCCGAAGTTTCCAGACTCAAACTCGAAACGAAACTATATTTTGGAGGACCTTTTTATGAAAACATTGATTATGGCATCGAAGGGCCTGTTTCCGCGCTGTATCTCTAAACTAAAAAAATGGAACTAAACCTGAGTGGCATTTTGCTGAAGCAAATCGCTCCTTTTAAAGAGTAAGCACCTGACTTTCATCCCTTTCAGTTGAAAGAAACACAAACTCCAGCACTAACAAAAATCACATCAGATTACTGTGAAATCAGAGCCCATGCTGTGAAAAGGATAATTTCCTCCATGGTCTTCATTAAAATTATTCCTAGCAGAAGTGATTTATTGGTCACTCCCTGGCTGTTCATATTCGAGATTACTTCACACATAATCACGTTTCAACTGTTAGCAAGTGGGTCTCCTTGTTGAAACCACTCCTCGCTACTGCATGTAAAATATCTGGGGAACAAGCTGATTACACAAACACATCAGCAAAGTTTCAATTGCCAGGAAAACATTGCTTTGGTTCAAAAATGTTTACATTTCTGCTGCTTTACTACAGGTTGCAGGCCCTGTGGTTTAATTTCAGGGGTGGCATGGGAATGATTGTGGTGAAACCGGAACTGATTCGTTGCTGTTTGCATAAGGAATTAAACTGGCATTGTAACAGTCTGAGGGCAATTAATTTAATTAGCTTTCTCCAGCATGTGAGGATGTCACCACCACCTGACATGGGAAACAGGCAGAGAAAGGCTGTGGCAATTACCTTTAACTAATAAATACAATGGGTACCACTCTACTTAAAAGTTATATTTCGTACCGATGAAATGTGGTTTTCAGTTGGCACCAATATCTGATCATTTACTTAGAAACTTGTGGCCCAGTTGGTATTTCATGCACTATTTTGGAAATTCATTCCATTGATGCCAAGAGGTTAGACTGTAGCTTGAGAGATACAAGGCCCACCTAGTTCGTGCCGACCAGCGATCCCCAAGCACAAACACTCTTCTACGCACACTAGGGACAATTTACAATTTTACTGAAGCCAATCAACCTACAAATCTGTACGTCTTTGGAGTGTGGGAGGAAACCGGAGCACCCGGAGAAAACCCACGTGGTCACAGGGGGAACGCACAAACTCCATGCAGACAGCACCCGTAGTCAGATGGAAGCTGGGTCTCTGGCACTTGTAGCACTCTTAAGATCCACAATGAATATAGAGTAGAGACCAAGTGTAGTAAACCCTACACTTGTGCTGCTTTGAAGCATCATCAGTTACCCTGTATGCTTGTTGAGCAATCTGTTTACTTTATTTAGTTTAGTTTAGAGATACAGCGTGGAAACAGGCCCTTCGGCCCACTGAGTCCAGGCTGACCTTGATTATGCTGCTAGCCTTGCTGAGGCAGCGTGAAGTGTAAATTGAGTCAATGGAAGGGAGGTTGGTTTGTGTGATGGTCTGTGCTGCACCTATAATTCCCTGCAATTTCTTGCAGTCTTGGATGGTGCTGTTCCCAAACCTTAACGTGGCATAATGATCGGTATGGACATTGTGGGCTCAAGGACCTGTTCCTGATGCAGTACTGTTCTATGTTCTACACTCTGCAGTCAGTGCCACTCGCCTGAAACAAGGTGTCAACTGGACTTCTGCAGCAAGTGAAGTAGGTAGATCCTAACATCCTCGGGAAGATAGTGGGGAAAATTGTTGAACATCCTTGAAGCCCTTGCCAATACAGAGGAACAATGATGCCGATGCTCGAAGTTTATTTTGGCACTGTTGCCAAAAGCCCACTGTTGTACTTGTGCAGACTGTCATTTTAGCCTGTTTTGTAATGAAGGTTAAACCTTCTGCTAGTAAACACTACATTATGAAAGGTTATCAACCTGACACAATGTGTTTTTCTCTCTCCACAGATGCTGCCTGATCTGCTAAGTATCTCCAGCATTTTTTGAGGTCATTTCTGATATCCATCTGCCCCATATCCAAGGTAGGATGTGTAGGTATTCGAGAGGGTCCTGAAGAGAATTACAAGAATGATCCAAGGAATGACCGGGTTAATATATGAGGGGTGTATTTGATGGCTCTGGGCCTGTATTTGCTGGAGTTGAGCAGGATTAGGGTGAGGGGAGATCTCATTGAAACCTACCGAATAATGAAATGCCTAGATAGAGGGGGTGTGGAGAGGATGTTTCCAGTAGTGGGAGAGTCTATCTAGGACCAGAAGGTACAGAAATAAAAGGACATGCCTTTAGAATGGAGATGAGGAGGAGCTTTTTTAGCTAAAGGTTGGTGAATCTGTGGAATTCATTGCCACAGATGGCTGTGGTGGACACATCATTGGGTATTTGTAAAGCATAGAAGATGCATAGGTTCTTGACTAGTAAGAGTGTCAATGGTTACAGGGAGAAGGCAGGAGAATGGAGTTGAGAGGGAAAAATAGGTCATCCATAATTGAATGGTGGAGCGGACTCGGTGGGCTGAATGGCCTAATTCTACTCCTATGTCTAATGATCTTTTGTACTATGTTGGTTTTAGTTATTAATCTCACTAGTTTATTACAGCTGACTACTATGTATGGCTACACAATAAGTAAATAATTAGTTTAGCTGTGCTTTTAGATGTCCTTGAAACATGTTACTCAATAACCACTGTCGGAGTGATGCCAAATGCAAATTGGAGGAACAGCATCTCATATTTTGCTTGGGCAGTTTACAACCCAATAATGATTTCTCTAACTTCAAGTAACCCTTGCTTTCCCTCTCTCTCCGTCCCTCCCTCACCCACCCTAGTTCTCCGACTAGTTTCACTGTCCTCCAGGTTAGTTTTGTTGTTTGTGTGCCATGTTGTCACCTTCAGCCAACAATGAACCATTGTGCATTTCCTTGATCAACGTCTGCTCCGATCTGTCCTTCTTACACCTTACATGCTCTTGGTGCCCTTCCACATCCCAGGCTTCCCCCTCCCCTGACTCTCAGTCTGACGAAGGGTCTCGACACGAAACGTCACCCATTCCTTCTCTCCAGAGATGCCGCCTGTCCCGCTGAGTTACTCCAGCGTTTTGTGTCTATCTTTTATTTACAGCATGGAATGCAATAGACAATAGACAATAGACAATAGGTGCAGGAGTAGGCCATTCAGCCCTTCGAGCCAGCACCGCCATTCAATGCGATCATGGCTGATCACTCTCAATCTGTACCCAGTTCCTGCCTTCTCCCCATACCCCCTCACTCCGCTATCCTTAAGAGCTCTATCCAGTTCTCTCTTGAAAGCATCCAACGAACTGGCCTCCACTGCATTCTGAGGCAGAGAATTCCACACCTTCACCACTCTCTGACTGAAAAAGTTCTTCCTCATCTCCGTTCTAAATGGCCTACCCCTTATTCTTAAACTGTGGCCCCTTGTTCTGGACTCCCCCAACATTGGGAACATGTTTCCTGCCTCTAATGTGTCCAATCCCCTAATTATCTTATATGTTTCAATAAACCCCCCCTCATCCTTCTAAATTCCAGTGTATACAAGCCCAATCGCTCCAGCCTTTCAACATACGACAGTCCCGCCATTCCGGGAATTAACCTAGTGAACCTACGCTGCCCGCCCTCCATAACAATGGTCAAAAGTCCGAGGTTGGAAGGAGATGAGTGGGGCTAGTTGTTTTGTTCGTACACAGAGTGCGGCGGGTGCCATTGCCTTCTTCAATACAATTAGGAATGAGCAGTAAATGCTGGTCTTGCCAGCAACATCCGTATCTAGCAAATCAATAGAGAAATAGCAAGAGCAGTACAACGCAAGAATTATATATCAATGCAATAAATATACCCCCTACAGCAGAGATTACACTTCAGATGAGATTGTAAAAGGTGTTAGATCAATGCAAAATCTGTCTTTAACGCGCCATCTGAGATGAAAGCTCATTTTTAAGACGTTAGCATTTTTAAACATTTCTCACAATCTTTAAGAAATAATAAGAGTTGCTAATTATTTCACAATATTACAGACTATGATTTAAATCCGTGATATTTAGAGAGACGGTGTGATATTAGGAGGGTATCTAATTCATATCCTGAAGGTCACCATGCATAGAAGGGTTTATCAAATAAAAGTTATGAAAGCAATAAAATAATACTTAAAGAGATGAGAGGAATGGAGAAAGTAGAATGTAAGATGCAGAGCTTTAGGTAAACCAGATTGGTTATGGAAGCAGCAAAAGATTAGATCGAATCATATTTTTATTATATATATTTATAATCATATAATTAGACTTTCTATCGAGAAAGGATTTTATTCATTTCATGTATATCTGTGCAAAATACATAGTCATTGGTGCGAATTGCAAATCCTGCGGTTTTATTTTGATATCCACACCTGTCTTAAAGGAATTGCCAAGACCGGTACGATAGAGTTGCTGCCTTACAGCGCCAGAGACCCGGGTTCAATCCTGCAATGGGTGCTGTCTGTAGATTTTTTTTTAACATTTAGAGATAGTGCAGAAACAGGCCCTTCGGCCCACCGAGTCCGCGCCGCCCAACGATTCCCACACATTAACACTATCCTACAAACACTAGGGCCATTTTTTTTTGTTACATTTTGCCCAGTCAATTAACCTACATACCTGTACGTCTTTGGAGTGTGGGAGAAAGCCGAAGATCTCGGAGAAAACCCACGCAGGTCACGGGGAGAACGTACAAACTCCATACAGACGATGCCCGTAGTCAGGATCGAACCTGAGTCTCAGGCGCTGCATTTGCAGTAAGGCAGCAACTCTACCGCTGCGCCACCGTGCAGCCCTTAGGGCGTACAGAGCTTGTACACTCTCCCCGTGACCTGCGTGGGGTTTTCTCTGAGATCTTTGGTTTCCTCCTACACTCCAAAGACGTACAGGGTTATAGGCTAATTGGCTTGGTATAAATGTAAAATAAATTGTCCCTAGTGTGTGTAGGATAGCGTTAATGTGCAGGGATCGCTGGTCAGTGCAGACTCGGTGGGCTGAAGGGCTTGTTTCCACACTGTATATCTAAACTAAACTAAAAATGCAAACCTTGCTGGCACAAAATCATGTACTTCTCACATGTGTGAATAATTATATATTTTTTAATTTGTGCTGATTTTTTTGCCACATGATCTTTACATGACTGATTTCACACGTCACCCATCAAACCATGTCATGGTACAAGTATAAAATAATCTTGGCAAATATGTGACTAACAAATTAGATGGAAGGATTTTTAATCAAAGAAGATTAGATGGAACATGGATATTTGTGAGGTGTGGCACTTTGGAAGATTAGCGAGAAAGGGCAAAGTATACAGTTAACGGCAAGACACTTAACAACATTGATGTGCAGAGGGATCTCGAGGTCCAACTTTAGTTTTGAGTTTAGTTTTGTTTATTATTGTCACGTGTGCCACACTTCAGTGAAAAGCTTTTGTTTGCGTGCTGTCCATTCAAAGAAAAGGCTAAACATGAAGATAAGTAAGCTGGTCCAGAGCAACAGAAGTAAATAGTGTGGTAAAGAAAACATATGTTATGCTTGCCTTCATCAGTCAAGGCATTGAGTATAAGAGTCAGGACGTCATGTCGAGTGTTATGTAAGAAAATAACTGCAGATGCTGGTACAAATCGAAGGTATTTATTCACAAAATGCTGGAGTAACTCAGCAGGTTCGGCAGCATCTCAGGAGAGAAGGAATGGGTGACGTTTCGGGTCGAGACCCTTCTTCAGACTGATGTCAGGGGGCGGGTCAAAGGAAGGATATAGGTGGAGACAGGAAGACAGTGGGAGATCTGGGAAGGGGGAGGGAAAGAGAGGGACAGAGGAACTATCTAAAGTTGGAGAAGTCAATGTTCATACCACTGGGCTGCAAGCTGCCCAGGCAAAATATGAGGTGCTGTTCCTCCAATTTCCGGTGGGCCTCACTATGGCACTGGAGGAGGCCCATGACAGAAAGGTCAGACTGGGAATGGGAGGGGGAGTTGAAGTGCTCAGCCACCGGGAGATCAGATTGGTTAAGGCGGACTGAGCGCAGGTGTTGAGCGAAGCGATCGCCAAGCCTGCATTTGTTTTCGCCGATGTAAATAAGTCGACATCTAGAGCAGCGGATGCAATAGATGAGGTTGGAGGAGGTGCAGGTGAATCTCTGTCTTACCTGGAAAGACTGTTTGGGTCCTTGGATGGAGTTAAGGGGGGAGGTAAAGGGACAGGCATTTGACGCATTGTGTGCTGTTCTCGTCACCTCATTACAAGAAGGATGTGACAGTTTTAGAGAAGGTGCAGAAGAGGTCTATCAGACTGCAGTCTGGATTAAAGGGTATTGGCTGTACAGAGAGATTGGAAAAAAAAGGATTGTTTTCCTTGGAACATCAAAGGCTGAGGGTAGCCCTGATAGGTTTATAAAGTTATGAAAGGGATAGATCAATTAGCAGAACCATTTTCCCAGGCTGGAAATCTGAAATACTGGAGGGCATTGATTTAAGATAAGAGGGGAAAGGTTTGAAGTGAAATGCGAGGTGAGGACTTGATGAGAATGTGGAGAAAATAAATTAATATTAGAAAAAATTTAAAGGGTACTTTAAAGGGACATTGGGTGAAAGGGCCATCTTCCCATGATGTATGGTTTGATAAGACTTCAATAACTGTCCTTTAGAGTTTAGAGATGTAGCATGGAAATAAGCCCTACGGTCCACTGGGTCCACGCTGATCATCAATTGTCAAGTCAAGTCAAGTTTATTTGTCACATGCACATACACGATGTGCAGTGAAATGAAAGTGGCAATGCCTGCGGATTGTGCACAAAAAAGAATTACAGTTACAGCATATAAATAAGTTAATACAGTTAATACAGAGAAGACAAAATTTAGTCCCTGGAGTTATAAAAGTTAACAGTAACATTGCACGTTCACATTACTTCTACATGATTCTATTTTCTCAACCAATCCCTGCACACTAGGAGCAACCTACAGAGGCCAAACAACCTACAAACTTGCACAGATTTGGGAGATGGGAGGAAACTGGAGCACCGGGAGGCAACCCGTACAGTCTGATGAAGAATCCCAGCCCAAAATGTCACCTCATCAGGTCATAAGGGATAGGACTAGAATTAGGCCATTTGGCCCATCAAGTCTACTCTGCCATTCAATCATGGCTGATCTATCTCTCCCTCCTAACCCCATTCTCCTGCCTTCTCCCCATAACCTCTGACACTTGTACAAATCAAGAATCTATCTGTCTCTGCCTTAAAAATATCCACTGACTTGGCCTCCACAGCCCTCAGTGGCAAAGAATTCCACAGATACGCCACAGTCTGACTAAAGAAATGTCTCCTCATCTCTTTCTAAGAAGAACGTCCAATCCTATTTATTTTCTCCCAGAGACGCTGCCTAATCAATGAAGTTACTCCAGCATGTTGTGTCTATCGAAAGAAAATGAAAAGATGTATTTAAAACAGAAATGAATACCACCAATGAAGGAATACCTATCGGTACAACATCCTCCCACTTCCAGCGTTGCAGGCAATCACAGATCGAGTTTTTTAGTTTTAGTTTAGTTTAGATATAGAGCATAGAAACAGGCCATTCGACCCACCGAGTCCATGCCGATTAACACTACCTTGCACACACTAAGGACAATTTTACATTTGTACCAAGCCAATTAACCTACATACATGGACATCTTTGGAGTGTGGGAGGAAACCGAAGACCTTGGATAAAACCCACGCAGGTCACGGGGAGTCCGTACAAACTCCATACAGGCAAGCACCCAGAGTCAGAATCGAACCGGGGTCTCTAGCGCTGTAAGGCAGCAACTCTACCACTGCGTCACCCTGCCGCCCGATGTTGACAGATTTGTGTGGAACCCCTAGCACATCCTGGAAATCCATGCAATGATTACATACCAAAGACATTAATGAAATGGTACTGTAGCTGGTCAGAGGGAATAGTGACATGCTATTTTAATACTTACATGTGTTGGTAGGGAACAGAGCCAGTCCTGTGGAGACCCACATGGCAAACATTGAGCTTGCACGCAGTTGTATCACAGTTCATACCATCACTCCAGCACAATGTTGAGGACAATGTAATATGTGCAATGAACATGGTCAGAGATATGAAACAATCGATGAACAATGTTGCTACGGTGTGGGTGTACCACCACCTTAGACTTACCTCTCCAGCTGCCACCTTCTTGTAGACATGCTCAGTTGAACAAGCATTTGTGTAGGAAGGAACTGAAGAAGGGTCTCGACCCGAAACGTCACCCATTCTGAGATCCTGCCTGACCTGCTGAGTTACTCCAGCATTTTGTGAAATAAATACCTTTGATTTGTACCAGCATCTGCAGTTATTTTCTTACACTACTTAAGGAACAGAAGGTGCTGGTTCACACCGAAGTCATACACAAAATGCTGCAGTAAGGCAGTGGATCAGGCAGTATCTCCGGAGAAAAGGAATAAGTTCATAAGGGCCAATAAGTTTAGCTAGGTTTAGTTTTAGTTTAGAGATACAGCGCGGAAACAGGGCCTAAGGCCCACTGAGTCCGCGCCGACCAGTGATCCCCGCACTTTAACGTTATGCTACACACACGAGGGACAATTTTCCATTTATACCAAGCCAATTAACCTACAAATTAACTCTCCCGAGATGCTGCCCGACCTGCTGAGTTACTCCAGCATTTTGTGAATAAATCGATTTGTACCAGCATCTGCAGTTATTTTCTTAACCTACAAACCTTTACGCCTTTGGAATGTGGGAGGAAACCAAAGATCTTGGAGGAAACCCACACGGTCACGGGGAGAACGTACAAACTCTGTACAGACAGCGCCCGTAGTCGGCATCGAACCCGCGACCCTGGCACTGCGAGCACTGTAAGGCAGCAACTCTACTTATGCACCACCTAAGTATAGGTGAGGTTTCGAGTCGAGACCCTTCTTTAGACTGAGAGTCAGGGGAGAGGCAAACTAGAGGTATGACTAGGATACAAAGAACAAATCAAAGCCAGCCACAATGATCAAGGAAAGGTAGAGCCTACAATGGTCGATTGTTGGCTGTGGAAAAGGAGATAACGAGTTAAATACAAACATATTAGCGTTAAACTTACAGAGAAAGTGCAGATGAAAAATAGTGCAAGGATGGTTGTGAGGAAGGTCAGGAGATTAGGACCAACACAATTAGCTTATGAGAGGACCATTCATTCACCTGATAACAGCGGGGAAATGCTTTTCCTGATTCTGATGGCACATAAATTCAAGATTTTGTGATCATTAGGGTGACATCCACGCTTTTGTACAATTAAGTCTGAAGAGGTCGACCACATGTGCCACATTATCATGGAGCCATAAAGAGTGAGACAGCATGGAAACAGGCCCTTCAGCCCAACTTGCCCACGCCGGCCAACATGTCCCAGCTACACTAGTCCCACCTGCCCGCATTTGGTCCATATCCCTCCAAACCTGTTCTGTCCATGTACCTGTCTAACTGTTTCTTAAACGTTGGGATAGTCCCAGCCTCAACTACCTCCTCTGGCAGCTCATTCCATACACCCTTCCTGTGAAAAAGTTACCTCTCAGATTCCTATTAAATCTTTCCCCTTTCACCTTACCTTATCAAAATAAGGCACCTCACTGCAACTATATGGTCTGAGGAAGGGTTCCAGCCCGAAACATCCATGTTCTCCAGAGATGCTGCCTAACTCGCTGAGTTACTCCTGCACTGTGTACCTTTTTTAAAAAAAAACCTGCATCTGCAGTTCTTTGCTTTTACAGTCTCCAAGCTCTCCTTCAAGCTTGCTTATTGTGAAAGCACGTCACTAGCTTCTCTCATAGAATCCCAAGCTTCTTTCAATACAATGGAACATCCCAACCTAAAAGGTTTATAATATCATGCATTGTTCAAATCCTCTCAAAGTTCTTTGATGGTACCAGTTAACAATTGCACAATGTCATTAAACGACTATCAAGTCTTTGCAACAGAAAAAAGAAAGTGGAAATTGTCAAGACACAAAATGCTGGAGTAATGCTGTGCGGCATGATGGCGCAGCGGTAGAGTTGCTGCCTTACCGTGCTTGCAGCACCTGAGACCCAGGTTCGATCTCGACTACAGGTGCTGTCTGTACGGAGTTTGCACGTTCTCCCCGTGACCGCGTGGGTTTTCATTGAGATCTTCGCTTTCCTCCGCACTCTAAAGACGTAGAGGTAGATAGGTTAATTGGCTTGGCGTATACGGGTAAAAAAATTGTCCCTAGTGTGTGTAGGATAGTGTTAATGTGCGGGGATCGCTGGACGGCGCGGACCTGGTGGGCCGAAGGGCCTGTTTCCGCGCTGTATCTGTAAACTAAACTAAACTAAACAGGCGGCTAAGCGGGGACAGGCAGCAACTCAGGAGAGAAGGAACAGGTGACGTTTCAGGTCGAGACCCATCTTCAGGCAATATCCACTCTAAGGGAGAAAATTCAGCTTTTGCAAAAGTCTGTGGAATGATTTACCAATTTGGAAGATATTCGTGTAACATATCAGGACGTTCAACCCTGGCACTCGGCATGTTTCCATCGTAGCTAAGGTAATATTGCCCAACACAGTGTCACGATTGGTCCAGTTAGTCCAGCATGCCTAATTACTGCCCAGTCACATTACTCTCCATCATCAGAAATTGACAAAGGGTGTCAGCAACAATGCCATCAAGTGCTACGCAGTCACCACAATATGTTGTTTACTGACACTCAGTCTGAGCTGTGACTGGACCACTTAGCTTCAGGACTCATTAGTATCACAGTCTCAGCTGAAGACAAAGAGTCTGAAAAGCAGTGATGAGATGAAGTTAGCAATTCAGTCAGTGCAGCATCACAGCATCCTAATAACAGCAAGAGGTTAATTGCAATCGAAACAAAATCTGCTCAAGTCACATCATCGGTTAAAGGAAGATACTTGTTGTTAGGAATCAATCATCTCACCTCTTGAATATAGCTGCTGGAGTTCATCAGGATGAAGTTAGGCCGAATGCCTTAAGTCAACCCATCCAAACGAATTCAAAAGTATATTTTCTCGGCCGCATCAATGCTTGTGTGATCACCTCAATTTCTCTCTCCTACAGTGGCACAGAGGTAGAGTTGCTTCCTTACAGCGCCAGAGACCTGGGTTCGATCCTGACTATGGGTGCTGCCTGTACGTTCTCCCCGTGACCTACATGGGTTTTCCCTGGGATCACCGGTTTCCTCCCACACTCCAAAGATGTGCAGGTTTGTAGGTTAATTGGCATGGCAAAAATTGTAAACTGTCCCCAGTGTGTGTGTAGGATAGTGTTAATGTACGGGGATCGCCGGTTGGCGTGGACCCGGTGGGCCGAAGGAAATGTGGGCTTCCTCCAGGTGCTCCGGTTTCCTCCCACATTCCAAAGATGGGCAGGTTTATTAGTTATTTGGCTTCTGTAATATGCCCCGACTGTGTAGGATGCAAAACTGGGATAACATGGAGCCGGTGTGTGGGTGATTGTTGGTCAGCACAGACTCCGTGGGCTGAAGGGCTTGTTTCCGTGCTGTATCTTTAAACTAAACTAAAGAAAAATCTAGGGGAGGCCTTGTGGCACAGCTGGTAGTCTTAGATTCATGTGGGCGGCACGGTGGCGCAGCGGTAGAGTTGCTGCCTTACAGCGAATGCAGCGCCGGAGACTCAGGTTCGATCCTGACTACGGGCGCCGTCTGTACGGAGTTTGTACGTTCTCCCCGTGACCTGCGTGGGTTTTCTCCGAGATCTTCGGTTTCCTCCCACACTTCAAAGACGTACAGGTTTGTAGGTTAATTGACTGGGTAAATGTAAAAATTGTCCCCAGTGTGTGTAGGATAGTGTTAATGTGTGGGGATCGCTGGGCGGCGCGGACTCGGTGGGCCGAAGGGCCTGTTTCTGCGCTGTATCTCTAAATCTAAATCTAAAGTCACAGAGCCTGGAAAATGGCCTTTTGCACTGAGTTTGCTGCCCCATCCTTTGCATTCCTCCGACTTGTTTTTGTTCTTCCCCCATTCCCATCGATTCCCCACCAGACTCCACCAGCCACTCGACACTTGAGGCCAATTAACTGAACAATCTGCATGTCTTTGGTATTTGGGAGAAAGTCAAAGCAGCTACAAGTTGAACATGACTTGTTCGATGCGCTCAACCAGGGCGGCACCGTGGCGCAGCGGTAGAGTTGCTGCCTTGCAGTGCCAGAGGCCCGGGTTCGATCCTGACTATGGGTGCTTCTCTGTATGTTCTTCCCGTGACCTGATTGGGTTTTCCCCAGGATCTCCGGTTTCCTCCCACACTCCAAAGACGTACAGGTTGGTAGGTTAATTGGCTTGATAAAAATGGTAAATTGTCCCCAGTGTGTGCGTAGGACAGTATTAATGTACGGCGATCGCTGGTTGGCGTGGACCCGGTGGGCCGAAGGGCCTGTTTCCACACTACATCTCTAAACTGGACTATATATTGGGGTGACACAAAATGCTGGTGTAACTCAGCGGGTCAGGCAGCATCTCGGGAGAGAAGGAATGGGTGACGTTTCGGGTCGAGACCCTTCTTCAATCTGAGATGCTGCCTGACCCGCTGAGCTACTCCAGCATTTAGTGTCTACCTTCGATTTAAATCAGCATCTTCTGCAGGTTTTTTTTCCGATATATTGGGGTGTACACATCAACTGGTCAATACCTAACTTATTGATGTTGCCCTAAAGGAAGCAGGCAATGGATTCAACACATTGACGTGCCCCTGATCCCCACACTTCAAGCGAAAAAGACCTTCTCATATCAGCACTTCTTTTGTAATCTCACTATATACCTCGCACATAATGAAGTTCTTCAAACTTGTCAAAAACGCAGCAGTTAATTTGTGAACAATGAGATCCTGCACACAAAAGAGTAAGATAATAGCAGGATAATTTGCCTCAGTAATAACGGTTAAGATAAATATTAGTCGGAACAACATGCCGCATTTAAAAAAGAAAGACTTGACACTTGGCATGTTTTCAATCACAATCTTGTTCAAATTATTGCATTCTTCTCTTCCTACATTGATTTCATATTTTAATAAGAGAGATACCATTCAGCACACTCGGTTTATTCAGGATGCAGATATTGCGTTGTACTATTGCATTCATTTTAATACGACAAGTTTAGAATTTGGATCATCTAGAGCCATTTTGTTTTGCACAAATAATGTGTAAGTCCAGGTAAAAACCGGTGGTTCCTGGTGAAATCCTGTCCAATATTTAATTCCCATGTACGCCCCATTAATAAGACGGGTTCTTCATTGGTGTCAGGCATGTGCTTAGTGAGGCAATGTTTTGTGCAACACCTATTTCTTTCCTTTTGATATAAGTAGAGATCAAAATATACAATTCACGCTGTTGAGAGAAAGTCGTGTGTGGAATACGATGCTATTTTTTAGGTATGATTGCTGTCTATCGGTGCACTCTACAGACATCAGGAGAATTGACTGGACACCTTCAGAATTCATGGCAAGTGACTGAAACACTTCCAGGAGGTCCGGTGAGAATGCTTTAATTAACAAGGAGTGCTCTTGCCTTTATTTAACTGGAGAAACGTTTATCTGACGAGTACCTTGCGATTGACAACTTTCCATTACCGGAACCATTGGCCTGGCAATAACTGATCACTCAGAGGGATTCGGGTGGAGGGGAAGCAAAAAATTGTCAATCATCAAACAGCCTTCAGAGTCACCACCTCCTATCTTGAACTCTCCTGTGTATTTCAGTTCAGTTTAGTTCAGAGATACAGCATTGAAACAGGCCCTGCACCCCATCAAGTCCACGCTAACCATCCATCACCGATTCACACGCTAGATCTATGTTATCCCAATTTGGCATCCACCCCCCCCTACACATTCTGTACCTCAAAGCGGTTATGGGTCCTACCGTTAACGGTATACGTTCAACCTCGCACGCTGCGACACCTCATATTCCCTCGGATTAAACTGCATCCGCCGCCTCTCTGCCCATGTCGGTAGCTGATCGATATCCTTCAAGATATCACAAAATGCTGGAGTAACTCAGCAGGTCAGGCAGCATCTCAGGAGAGAAGGAATGGGTGACGTTTCGGGTCGAGACCCTTCTTCAGACTGATCCTTCAAGACTATCCTTCAAGACTTCCTTACGCCTTCTTTCTTCTTGTGTTGCTGCTTTCGGGGATCTGTGGACTTGGACCCCAAGATCCCTCTGCACATCAATGTCATTAACTGTAGACTTTTCCCTATTTGTAGGTTCAATTTTCCAAACGCGGTCTCTACTGAGCGATGCAAAGTGCTTCAACTACCTCTTGTGTCGAGACTGTTCCCACCATGGAAAGCAAGGTCATTGACAAAGGTTTTATTTCTAAAGGTGTGACATTTTATCAAATGCTTCTGGAAAATTAAGTGTAGCCAATGCATTAGTTTAGTTTAGTTTCGTCTAGCTTATCTGTGGAATTCTCTGCCTCAGAAGGCAGTGGAGTTCAATTCACTGAATGCATTCAAGAGAGAGCTAGATAGAGCTCTTAAGGATAGCGGAGTCAGGGGGGTATGGGGAGAAGGCAGGAACGGGGTACTGATTGAGAATGATCAGCCATGATCACATTGAATGGCGGTGCTGGCTCGAAGGGCCGAATGGCCTCCTCCTGCACCTATTGTCTAGTGTCTATTGTTTATAAATGCAGCGCGGAAACAGGCCCTTTGGCCCATCGAGTCTGCGTTGACCAGTGACCCTGGCACATTCACGCTAGGTACAATTTACAATTTTACCGAAGCCAATTAACCTACAAACCTGTACGTCTTTGGAGTGCAGGAGGAAACCAAAACTCCCAGGGTAAACCCACGCAGGTCAGGGGGAGAATGTACAAACTCCGTACAGACAGCACCCGTAGTCAGGATCAAACCCAGGTCTCTGGCGCTGTGAGGCAGCAGCTCTACCGCTGCGCCACCGTGCTGCCCTTTAGCCACTGCACATGTTCCTACTGCACCTTCAGATCCTTTGCTGCTCTCCAGACTGGAAAAAAAAGGACAACAAATGATTTAGCCTCCTTTGATTTCAGTGACAAACATGTCGCACTTTGGGCTGTGAATTTAATCACCATTGTCTCCATCCCTAGACTGTGGCTCACCATTGACTCCACTAATGGGCTTCTGTGGGATTTCCTTTGATGGCCTGGACCGTTCCCTCATCGGGGAGAGGATGTTCAGTGTTCAGGTCGCCGCGCACCATTCAAAAGAGATTTCTGCAGGATCAGTGCCTTGTTTGCAGAGCCACATGTGTTACCTTCATCCTCAAAGTGGCAGCACTGCCAGACACGAGCAGTGGCCAGCGCGGTCCAAGGGGAGGGATCCTCTGGGACAGCAATTATTTCCAACACCCTTGGCTGCTCGCAATTGTCAGTGCACTCTCCAACTGCAGCAGCGTTGCCTGGCTCGACAACTGGAGCCGCACAAACGTCAGAATTATCGCGGAAAAAGCCAATGCTCCTCTACACAAAAAAACAGATTCCATTGCCTGCACCTTTGCGGGAGTCCTGCAGATTATGCGAAGCTGATGGACAGAGCTACCCTGTGATCTGCCACATGCTACACATCTTTGCCAAACGAAAGCAGCAGCCAGTGACGGGGGGGGGATGAGCAAAGTCACGGCAGCTCAGTGGTCATCATCCCTCTTGGAGTTTTTTAAATTCGAGAGTCATGGAGTCGTAGGGCATAGAAACAGACCCCTCGACACAACTTGCCCATGCTGACCAAGATGCCCCATCCACACTGGAGCCACCTGCCCACATTTGGCCCATATCCCTCCAGACCCCTCTTTGAGGGGGTCCCAGTTCAAGAACAAGGGGTCGGCCATTTAGGACTGGGATGAGGAAAAACTTTTTCACCCCGAGAGTTGTGAATCTGTGGAATTCTCCGCCACAGAAGGCAGTGGAGGCCAATTCACTGGATGTTTTCAAGAGATAGTTAGATTTAGCTCTTAGGGCTAAAGGAATCAAGGGGTATGGGGAGAAAGCAGGAACGGGGTACTGATTATGGATGATCTGCCATGACCATATTGAATGGCAGTGCTGGCTCGAAGGGGCCGAATGGCCTACTCCTGCACCTAGATTCTATGTTTCTATGTTTCTAAACCGTTAATTATGAACTCAATTCATAGATTATGAACTAGGTTGAAAGTTCCACAGCTGCCAAGGGTGAATTTCGAACGTAGAAACGAGGCTCAAATGCTAGACTCCTGGATTAGTCAATCCTAGGCCACTGATAACTAGTCAAGTAATTTAACCACTGCACCACCATGGTGTCTAGTCAAAGAGATGGCAGAATAGATGCGGGGGGGGGGGGGGGGGGGGGAGGGAGGGGGAAGAAAGTGAATGGATGATAAGTTAGGGAAGACGTCAAAGAGAACATAACAGCTGCAGCCATTAATCTGGTGACCATTTATACTGCACTACAAATTAGTCCCTGAGAGAAACAAGTGCCAGGGGCGGGGAAGATTAAAGCTGGAGTAAGTCTTGACAAAAAAAAAATTGCAGACTTCATTCTATCAGCAGAATCTCAACGTCTGGCAGATGTCACATTTAATTTGGCTATCTGCGAGTGGTTTATAAAACATTCAGCAAGATTTTCTTCATAAATCGAAACCATGGATTTATGAGCCTCAATTCTGTGGGAGGTTTTAGTGCCATAGAGTCATACAGTGATACCAAGTGGCAACAGGCCATTCGGCCCAACTTGCCCACAAAGGCCAGCCACACTGGTCCCACCTGCCTGCGTTTGGCCCATATCCCTCCAAACCTGTCCCATCGGTGCACCTGTCTAAATGTTTCTTAAACGTTGGTTAGTCCCTGCCTCAACTACGAACTCTGGCAGCTCGTTCTACACACACACACCACCCTTTGTGTGAAAAAGTTACCCCTCCTATTAAATCTTTTACCCTTCACCTTAAACCTATGTCCTCTTGTCCTCAATCCACCTACTCTGGGCAAGAGACTCTGTGCATGTACCTGATCTATTCCTCTCATGATTTTTTTACATCTCTATAAGATCACCCCTCATTCTCCTGCGCTCCAAGGAATAGAGTCCCAGCCTACTCAACTTCTCCCTATAGCTCAGACCCTCTAGACCTGGCAACATCCTCGCAAATCTTCTCTGTACCCTTTCCAGCTTAACAACATCTTTCCTATAACATGGTGCCAAGAACTGAACACAATACTCTAAATGTGGTCTCACCAACATCTAGTTATCCACATTAATACAGTTCCTATAGGAACAACTGGCAAAAGCAAATATTGGCAAAAGGAAGGAATGAAAATAAAATTTAAAACAGATTAAGAATAGGAAGCAGGTAAAGCAAAATAAATTAGAGAGTGGAAATAAGAAACTGCAGATGCTGGGATTCAAAAAAAGACGTAAAGTGCTGGAGTGATTCAGCGTATATTGCAGCATCCTTGGAGAACATGCATAGGTGACGTTTAGGGTCGAGACCCTTTTTCAGACTGATTTCAGTTTAATTTAGTTTAGTGTAGAGAGCTTAGCGTGGAAACAGGCCCTTGGGCTTACCAACTCCATGCCGACCAACGATCAACCATACACCAATTGTGTTCTACTGCACACTAGGGACAATTTACAGAAGCCAATAAACCAACAGACCTGCACGTTTTGGGATGTGGGAGCAAACTGTAGCACCCGGAGAAAACCCACGTGGTCACAGGGAGAACGTACAAACCCCGTTGTTAGGGTTGAACTCGGGTTTCTGGCATTGTAAGGCAGAGGCACTACCATGCTGCCCTTGTCAAGAGCAATATAAATAGTTATAATTTTAGACCTTCACCTCTTCGTTCTGTATGCTGAGATTCATTCCCTTTCACAAGGCCTTGCTCCTCATAAACAGAGAGATATTTCAATATTCGGAGTGTTAAAATCAGGTTGAGGGATGTACCAAAAATATCGACTTATATACAACATAATCTTTTTCTCCTCAGAGAATGATAAATACCGCACCATGTCAACTTAATTGCAAATGCCACGTTTAGCCATAATAAATTGATTTTAATTTTAAATTAGATTTAGAGATACAGAACGGGAACAGGCCCTTCGGCTCACCGAGTCAGCGCCAACGAGCGATTCCCCCGCACTAACACTGTCGAACCCACTAGGGACGTTACCATTTTTACCAAGCCAATTAGCCTACAAACCTCAAATAGCAATTGCTTTCCCTCCCTCTCTCTCCATCCCTTCCCCCTTCCCAGTTCTCCCATCCGTCTGACTGTCTCTGACTACATTCTATCTCTGTCCCACCCACTCCCCTGACATCAGTCTGAAGAAGGGTCTTGACCCGAAACGTCACCCATTCCCTCTCTCCAGAGATGCTGCCTGTCCCGCTGAGTTACTCCAGCATTTTGTAACCCACAAACTTGTACGTCTTTGAAGTGTGGGAGGAGACCGGAGCACCCAGAGAAAACCCACGCAGGTCACGGGGAGAACGTACAAACTCCATACAGACAGCACCCGTAGAACCCAGTTCTCTGGCGCTGTAAGGCAACAACTCTACCGCTGTGTCACTGTGCTGCCCTTCTGATTTTGGGCAGAAACACGATTGCATTTAAATTCAATTTCATTAGTGAAGGGAATGATGCCAATGGACTAGCTGACAGCTAAAGCCATTTCTACATTTGAACGAACAGATGTGGGGAACACAAGACTAATTAGCTTAGAATTGATGAAATGAAAGTTAATAGAAACTTTACTAAAAGAAAAACATCTAGAAGCTGAAGGCATGATAAAGGAAAATTTGCAGAGATTTTGAAAGTATAGGTCACGCAACCCAATTTTATTGAATTCTTTGAAGAAGTAACAGAAAGAAGAGGTGGGTAGTATTAAATAAAAACTTTCAATAAGATACCACATTGTAGACAAGGTTAAGGTCAGTACATGTGGGAAATGGGAGATATAAAAAATAGATAGCAAGCTGGCTGCAACACAGCAAACAGAAAATAAACATTCAAAGTAAATACTCTTATTTGTGAATGATATGAGGTGATATATCAAATGGATCTTTTTTTTAAGGTGGAGATTGAACGATTCTTGATGAGTAAGGGTATCAGGGGACAATGTGACTTATTTAATCATGTTGTAAGACTCCCCTGCAATATCACCTTCTGATGTGCCATATATTTAGATATGTTGAATTGTCTAACAATGCTTCAAGTATGGGGTGATCGCTGGTCGGCGAGTCGGTGGGCCGAAGGGCCTGTTCTGTGCTGTATTTCTGAACCAAAGTGAGAAAAAATGTCAGCCTGGATTTTACGTAAAACACTTTGCCTTTCATTTGAACTTACCTTCTGAGTGAGAAGTAACTGAGACTGACTCCCCTCCCTCTCTCTCTCCCACCACCATCCCTCCTTCCCTCCCCCCCCCTTTCTCCCTCCCTCCCACCATCCCTCCTTCTCTCCCTCTCTCCTTCTCCCCTCCCTACCTCCCAACCCATCCTTCCCCATATCTGCACATTCCCCAAGCTTTTCCACTCATCACATTAATTTCATGTGACATGTATTTTGTGTTTTTTTTTTTACTGTTGGCAGAACAATTTCCCTCCTGGGATAAATAAAGTTCTATCGTATCGTATCGTAAAAGATATTTGCTCTGAAATTCATCCCTTGCCCATAGCAATAAACTTGCTACATTCGGATGTTAGCATGTTAGACTTTATTGCAAAATTCATTTGATGGATGTCAATGGGGTGATAGAATCCAATGGAATGATGCAAGTGTATGGAACGAGAACAAACAACTTGGTGATAATCGCCAAACCAAACTGACAATCTCAAATAACTAAAACAGTGCACTTTACATTAATCAGTCAATACTGTTGGCTGCAAATCATCAATTATATTTAAAATCCAATAAGGGTGTATAAAATCATGAGAGGACTAAATCGGGTAGATGCACAGAATCTCTTGCCCAGAGTAGGGGAATCGAGGACCAGAGGACATAGGTTCAAGGTGAAGGGGAAAAGATTTAATAGGAATCTGAGGGGTAACTTTTTCACACAAAGGGCGGTGGGAACGAGCTGCCAGAGGGTGTAGTTCAGGCTGGGACTATCCCAATGTTTAAGAAACAGTTAGACAGGTACATGGATAGGACAAGTTTGAAGGGATATGGACCAAACGCAGGTAGGTGGGACTAGTGTAGCTGGGACACGTTGGTCGGTGTGGACAAGATGGGCCGAAGGGCCTGTTTCCACACTGTATCACTCTATGACTCTATGAATCTCCATCTTATGCACTAAGTGTTATGATTTTTTTTAAAGATTTTAACCTTCACCATGGACAAATTTTAAAAGAGAGGAAAACAAAATAATTTTGATTTGTGTAAACACTAAATGTTGAAACCATTGCAAATATTGAACAGCCTGACTGAAAAAAATGCACTTGAAAGAATTTATTTTAAGCCGTATTTTAAAAGAAAATGAACATCAAATAACTGCAAAACTGGGACACATGTACAAAGTTAACCAGACAAATGTAAAACAAATCAGAGAAACCATGGAAGTACTGTATCTATGGATGTCTTGGACTAGTAAATATTGTTACACAGATGAAATTAAATGTATTTAAGATGGTTAATTCTATTTAAGATGAAGAAACAGTAAATAATAATTGCCCTAGAAGAACGTGTGGAAAATATAACCTTGGTGATTTATCCTTTGATTATTAATGGCTGAGAATGAATTGCGGACTTTAATGTTCCTGCTGATTTCTTTGGCCTATTTTTAATATGTGTTCCGTGCCAGAATGACAGATGTTTAGGTTTTAGCATAGTTCATAAATATGCATGGATGGGATCAGCGTTTCTGCAGGGTTCTTGAAGAAGCGAGTGAGTTGCGGTGAAAAAAAAAAACCCAATTTGGCTAATTCTGACAAAGAGTGACCAATAACAGAGACTGCCATGGATGTTGCACGTCCCAATGTCTTGCAACAAGCGATCACACGGCATCGCCACAAGGAATATGAAGTCACCTTTGCTGTGCAGGAGAGATCATAAGATGATAAGATGATAACTTATTTACATCTATTGCATCCGCTGCTCGAGATGTCAACTTATTTACATCGGTTCTTCAGGAAACGGGGCTTCCCCACCTCCATTATAGATGAGGCTCTCACTAGGGTCTCTTCTACATCCCGCAGCTCCGCTCTTGCTCCCCCTCCCCCCACTCGCAACAAGGACAGAATCCCCCTCGTTCTCACCTTCCACCCCACCAGCCAGCAGATCCAACAAATCATCCGCCAACATTTCCGTCACCTACAACGGTACCCCACCACCGGCCATATCTTCCCATCCCCTCCCCTCTCTGCGTTCCGCAGAGACCGTTCCCTCCGTAACTCTCTGGTCCACTCGTCCCTTCCTACCCAAACCACCCCATCCCCGGGCACTTTCCCCTGCAACCGCACGAGATGCAACACCTGTCCCTTTACCTCCCCCCTCAACTCCATCCAAGGACCCAAACAGTCTTTCCAGGTGAGACAGAGGTTCACCTGCACCTCCTCCAACCTCATCTATTGCATCCGCTACTCAAGATGTCAACTTATTTACATCGGCGAAACCAAGCGCAGGCTCGGCGATCGCTTCGCTCAACACCTGCGCTCGATCCGCATTGACCAAACTGATCTCCCGGTGGCCGAGCACTTCAACTCCCCCTCCCATTCCCAGTCTGACCTTTCTGTCATGGGCCTCCTCCAGTGCCACAGTGAGGCCCACTGGAAATTGGAGGAACAGCACCTCATATTTCGCCTGGGCAGCTTGCAGCCCAGTGGTATGAACATCGACTTCTCCAACTTTAGGTAGTTCCTCTGTCCCTCTCTTCCCCTCCTCCTTCCCAGATCTCCCTCTATCTTCCTGTCTCCACCTATATCCTTCCTTTGTCCCGCCCCCCTGACATCAGTCTGAAGAAGGGTCTCGACCCGAAACGTCACCCATTCCTTCTCTCCCGAGATGCTGCCTGACCTGCTGAGTTACTCCAGCATTTTGTGAATAAGATGATAAGTGATAGGAGTAGAATTTGGCCATTCAGCCCATCAAGTCTACTCCGCCATTCAATCATGGCCGTTTCTATCTCTCCTTCCTAACCCCATTCTCCTGCCTTCTCCCCATAACCTCTGGCACCTGCACTAGTCTACCATCAAGAATCTATCTATTTCCGCCTTAAGTATACCCACTGACTTTGCCTCCACAGCCTTCTGTGGCAAAGAATTCCACAGATTTACCACCCTCCGAATAAAGAAATTCCTTCTCATCTCCTTCCTAAAAGAACGTCCTTTAATTCTGACCTCTAATTGTAGATTCTCCCACTAGTGGAAACATCATCTCCACATCTACTCTATCCAAGCCTTTCTGTACGTTTCGGTGATGTCCCCTCTCATTCTTGTAATCTCCAGCGAGTACAGGCCCAGTGCCGACAAACGCTCATTCTATGTTGGCCGACTCATTCCTGGGATCATTCTTGTGAACCTCATCTGGATCCTCTCCAGAGCCAGCACATCCTTCCTCTGATATGGTGCCCACGATTGCTCACAACATTCCAAGTGCGGCCTTACCAGTACCTTATAGAGCCTCAGCATTTACATCCCTGTTTTTGTATATAAGCCCTCTCAAAATAAATGCTAGCATTGCATTTGCTATCTTTACGACTGATTCGACTTGCAGATTAACTTTTTGAGAATCTTGCACCAGCACTCCCAAGTCCCTTTGCACCTCCGATTTCTGGATTCTCTCCCCATTTGGAAAATAGTCTATGCCTTTATTCCTACTACCAAAATGCATGACTCCACACTTTGCTACACTATATTCCATCTGTTGCTTCCCTGCCCACTCCTTTTGCAGAGTCCTTCTGCAGAGTCTCTGCTTCTTCTAAACTACCTGCCCCTCCACCTATTTTCGTGTCATCCGCAAACGGCCACAAAGCCTTCAATCCCCTCATCTAAATCTTAGACATAGAGTGTTATAGTGTGGAAACAGGCCCTTCCGCCCAACTTGCCCGCACTGACCAACATGTCCCATCTACACTAGTCCCACCTGCCTGCATTTGGCCCATATCCCTCTAATTCTGTCCTATCTCGGTTTGTTTTGTGCTTCGGTGACCACTTTTAGAGAACTCTCAACCACTGTGGACAATAATTTAAATACAATTTAACTCAGAGAAGATTTACCAGGATGTTGCCAGGACTCGAGAGACTGAGCCACAGGGAGAGGTTGAGCAGACTAGGCTTGATTCCTTGGAGCGCAGGAGGATGAGGGGTGATCTTATACAAAATCATGAGAGAAATAAATTGGGGGTAAACATTTGCCTAGTGTCAGAAAAACCAAGAACATAGGTTTAAGGTGAGGGAGGGGAATTAAATGGGAACCTGAGGGTAACTTTTTTACACATGGTGGTGGGTGTATGGAGGTATATGAAGCTGCCAGAGGAGGTAGTTGAGGCAGGTACTATCGTTCAACAGCTCAACAGTTCAACAGAGCTTTATTTGTCATTCGGTACCAAGGTACCGAACGAAACTACATAGCAGTCACACAAAAAAGAACACAAGACACATGACCCCAACACAAACGTCCATCACAGTGACTCCAAACACCCCCTCACTGTGATGGAGGCAACAAAACTTCCACTCTCTTCCCCACGCCCACGGACAGACAGCTCGTCCCCGACTGACCCGCACAGTCCCCGCAAGGGGATGGGAGTCCCCGCGGCCGAGCCGCAGCGGGCGCTGAAACGTCCCGCGGCCGAGCCGGGCGATGGAAGGCCCCGCGACTGAGCCTTGCGCAGCTAAGTCCCGCGGCCGAGCCGCACCAGCGATGAAAAGTCCCGCGGCCGAGCCGCACCGGGTGATGTAAAGTCCCGCGGCCGAGCCGCACCGGGCGATGTTAAGCTCTGCGGCCGAGCCGCACCGGGCGATGTTAAGCCCCGCGGCCGAGCCGCACCGGGCGATGTAAAGTCCTGCGGCCGAGCCGCACCGGGTACTGTTAAGTCCAGCGGCCAAGCCGCACCGGGCGATGTTAAGCTCCGCGGCCGAGCCGCACCGGGCGATGTTAAGCCCCGCGGCCGAGCCGCACCGGGTGATGTAAAGTCCCGCGGCCGAGCCGCACCGGGTACTGTTAAGTCCAGCGGCCAAGCCGCACCGGGCGATGTAAAGTCCCGCGGCCGAGCCGCACCGGGCGATGAAAAGTCCCACGGCCGAGCCGCACCGGGCACTGTCAAGTCCAGCGGCCAAGCCGCACCGGGCGATGTTAGGCCCCGCGGCCGAGCCGCGCCCCGCGCCGTGAGGAAGAGACCTAAAAGAGAAAGGTTTCCCCCATCCCCCCACCACCACCCCACCCCCCCACCCACACCACCACCCCCCACACATACACAACCAAAAAAAAAAAAAAAACCATCCCAACACCGACACACAATAAACAAAAAAAGACGAACAGACTGCTAGCGAGCCGCAGCCGTACTCTTTAAGAAACATTTAGACAGGTACATGGATAGGATCGGTTTGGAGTGATATGGCCCAAACGCAGGCAGGTGGGACTAGTGTAGATGGGACATGTTGGTCAGAGTGGGCAAGTTGGGCCGTAGGGCCCGTTTCCAGACTGTATCACTCCTTGATTCTAATTGAGTATATCACCTGGTAGTTGATAACATATAAAGTGAAGTGATGGACAGTCACAAGACTTTATTGCTTATAAAAAAAAAAAAATAACATGAATTGAGGGACAACAATTATTTAAAAGACTTCTCAATGTCTCAATATCTGTCCCTACAGACGCATGCCTTACATTTTAATAAATGGGTTATTTTCCACCAAACATTATAACAGCATATTAATTTCATGGTTTGACCTACTAAATGGGTTTACAATTAATGTTCCACTTCTAACTTTGCTTTTGATATCCCTGACAGAATACCGTAGGGCTTTTTAAAATTCATGGAGCATTCTTTCGAATCTGATCTCCTTAAATTTCAGGAGTACATTTCTTTTGTACATCTGCTTTAATTTCAAAAACAAGTCCCCAAGTTTTGTCCAAGGAGAAAGAAGACTGATATATCCAATCCTTTGCAATTACCTGCTCAGTAGGTGGGATCCAGGCAGGCAGCTTTACACTGAATTTCCCCCAGAGTAAAGGCAGAAAAGGCAATCTGGGCCATTTGCATGAGTCACGGGAGATTTTTACCCCAGGTGTCTTTTCTTCACGTCTTCACCAAACTCAGTAAGCTTTGAACTTAAGTTACACATAGAAACGTAGAAAATAGGTGCAGTAGGAGGCCATTCAGCCCTTCCAGCCAGCACCGCCATTCCATATAATCATGGCTGATAATCCAAAACCTGAACCCCGTTCCTGCTTTCTCCCCGTATCCCTTGATTCCGTTAGCCCGAAGAGGTTAATCTAACTCTCTCTTGAATACATCCAGTGAATTGGCCTCCACTGCCTTCTGTGGCAGAGAATTCTACAGATTCACAACTCTCTCTGGGTGAAAAAAAATGTCCTCATCTCAGTCCCAAATGGCCTACCCCTTATTCCTAAATTGTGACCCCTAGTTCTGGACTCCACCAACATGGGGAACATTTTTCCTGCATCTAGCCTGTCCAATCCCATAAGAATTTTACATGTTTCTATAAGATCCCCTCTCATCCTTCTAAATTCCAGTGAATATATCCATTCTTTCCTCAGTTGCTACCCGTCTTTACCAAGATCAAAGATGGACACAAAGTGCTGGAGTAACTCAGCGGGTCAGGCAGCATCTCTGGAGGAAAAAGATGGGTGACGTTTCGGGTTGGGACCCTTCCTCAGAAGAACCCATCACATCACCCGCCACTCTCTCTCTCCAGAGTTGCCGACTGACCCGCTGAGTTACTCCAGCACTTTTGTGTCTATCTTTGGTGTAAACCAACATCTGCAGCTCTTTGTTTCTACATTTTGTCTTTCCCAAGATCAAGTCAGGCATCTGTTTCAGCTACGATTTAAATATTGCAAAAAAAAGCAACACCATCCTAGTTTTCACGGTCAAAGGGTGAGAATGTGCAATTTATTGAATAACAAGCAAAAGGAAAATCAGAGAATCACTGGAGCACATTCAGCCTTTCCAATTGAAGGCAGGTTTTTGTAAAGAAATCCGGTCAATACCTATTCCATCTCACTGCACTTTTCCAATACTTGTTGCAAATTATTTTCCAAACAACTGCTTAACCAATTTATTTTTAGTTTAGCGATGTAGCACGGAAATAGGCCCTTGAGCCCACTGGGTCCACGCTAACCACTAATCACCTGTTCACACTTGTTCTCTGTTACCCACTTTCTCATCCACTCCCGACACATTAGGGGCAGTTTTACAGAGGCCTCTTCACCTTCAAATCCACACGTCATTGGGACATGGGACAAAACTGGAGCAGCTGGGGGAAACCAACTTGGTGACTGGGAGAATGTGCAAGCTCCACACAGACAGCACCCAAGGTCAGGATCAAACTCAGGTCTCTGGTGCTGTGAGGCAGCGGCTCTTTCTTTAAAGTCTAAGAAAATAGACTCGAAGGCTCAAAGGGCCGAATGGCCTCCTCCTGCACCTATTGTCTATTATCTATAACTGCAGATGCTGGTACAAATCGAAGGTATTTATTTACAAAATGTTGGAGTAACTCAGCAGGTCAGGCAGCATCTCAGGAGAGAAGGAATGGACGACGTTTCGGGTCGAGACCCTTCTTCAGACTGCAGAAGGGTCTCGACCCGAAACGTCGCCCATTCCTTCTCTCCTGAGATGCTGCCTGACTTGCTGAGTTACTCCAGCATTTTGTGAATACATTTTTTTAAGTCTGATTGATTCTGTTTTTAACTCCTTAACAGGCAAAGAATTCTTGATCACAAACAATCACAGTGTAAACAGCTTAACTTCTCATTAAGTCTGTGCTCCGCTGGTCATTGACCCGTCTGTAATAGGGAACAGATTATCTCAATTTACCTTATCGAGTTCTGACCTAATCTTGTGCACTTCTATTAAATTTCCTCTTAATTCTGTTTGCTCCTAAAAAAAGTCCAATTCCAGTTTCTCGTCGACCTGTTCAGCTCTTTTAGTTTAGTTTAGTCTAGAGATACAGCATGGAAACAGGCCCTTCAGCCCACTAGTCCGTGCAGACCAGCGATCCCCGCACATTAACACCATCCTACGCACACTAGGGATAATTTTTACATTTACCAAGCCAATTGGTACAACCTGTACGTTTTTGGAGTGTGGGAGGAAACCGATGATCTCGGAGAAAACCCACACAGGTCACGGGGAGAACGTGCAAACTCCGTATAGACAGCACCCGTAGTCGGGATCGAACCCGGGGTCTCACGGTGCTGCATTCGCTGTAAGGCAGCAACTCTACCGCTGCGCCACCGTGCCACCCCATCCTTTAAGGTGTCCCATCCTTAAAACAATTCTTAAAAATCTTTAGAACATCCCTTCTAAATTTTGCAGACTATCTGATGCATTGTGACTAAAATTAGGTGCAATGCATCAGCCTTTGGCTCATCAATGTTTTTATATAAGGTTCAACAAAATTTAGTCTAGTGCAGTTCAGAGATACAGTGTGGAAACAGGCCTCCTGTTATTACTGGGCATATTTTTGCATCCCATTTTGAACAAAGTTGTCATATTTGCCACTGTTCAGTTCTCTGGCTCCTATCCTGTCTACGAGGAGCATTAGAAAATCTTTCATAATCCCATCCCCACATCATTCAACAACTTTGCCTATATTTTAGCACATCAGTCCATTATTAATTTTTTTATCCATGTCTATGCCCCAGATCATTTCAATGCTAACTCTTTTTCTCTTTGTCCACTCCTAGGATTTTAATAAAACCTCTTCCTTGGTAAAACCTTGGTAATGCTGCACATTAAATATCTCATTTATTAATAGATTTTGTTTTTAATTAGTCGAGCCTTCTTACAACGAACTTGTTATTTACATACCTGCTGAAGACTGAGATATTTTCATACCTGACAAGACTTGGCTCCCTGCAAAGAATGATTCAGGTGGGAAAAGGTCAGAGCTGTGAAAAATGCAATGAACTTCTCACATACAAATGATTATAATTAGATTCTGACACAGGATGTATTCTGAATATTCCATTTACCCGGGTTTCTGCAAGTCTAGGCTCTTCTCTGTAAAAGACATTTCACATTGGAGCTACAAACAATCCCAAACTTTTATATAGAATATATAGACAAAATGGACTGAGATGAGGAAAGACCTTTTTACCCAGAGAGCTGAGAATCTGTGGAATTCTCTGCCACAGAAGGCATTGGAGGCCAATTCACTGGATGTTTTCAAGAGAGAGTTTGAGTTAACTCCTTGGGCTAAAGGAATCATATCATATCATATCATATCATATCATATCATATCATATCATATCATATCATATCATATCATATCATATCATATCATATCATATCATATACAGCCGGAAACAGGCCTTTTCGGCCCTCCAAGTCCGTGCCGCCCAGTGATCCCCGTACATTAACACTATCCTACACCCACTAGAGACAATTTTTACATTTACCCAGCCAATTAACCTACATACCTGTACGTCTTTGGAGTGTGGGAGGAAACCAAAGATCTCGGAGAAAACCCACGCAGGTCACGGGGAGAACGTACAAACTCCTTACAGTGCAGCACCCGTAGTCAGGATCGAACCTGAGTCTCCGGCGCTGCATTCGCTGTAAAGCAGCAACTCTACCGCTGCACTACCGTGCCGCCCAATGGGATATGGGGAAAAAGCAGAAACGCGATACTGATTTTGGATGATCAGCCATGATCATATTGAATGGCGGTGCTGGCTTGAAGGGCCGAATGGCCTACTTTCTATGTTCCTATATATCTAAAATACTGCAGTAACTCAATAGGTCAGGCAGCATCACTGGAGAAAAGGAACAGGCGACGTTTCGGGTCAGAACCCTTCTTCAGACGTCTGAAGTCTGAAGAAGGGTCTTGACCCGAAACATCACCTATTCCTTTTCTCCAGAGATGCTGCCTGACCCGCTGAGTTGCTCCAGCGTTTTGTGTGTATCTTCGGTATAAAGCAGTATCTGCAATTGCTTCCTGCACCAACCTTTCTACATTTGAGTAGCCAAGTGGCAATATAAAATCTGATGAATGGACTCGCACGTTTGTTAAAATTAAGCCAGCATGTCCATTATAACAACATGAATTTCTATTACATGATATGAAAGTACCATTTTTCTGCCAGGTTCAATTACTTTTTCTACAATCGCTTTGTCATTAAACCCTCACGCTAAAGCTCTGGCAATTGATCTATGTTGTTAATTGGCTGAAAACCAACCTGAGGTTCCGTCACACTGTTCTTTAATTACTCCTGTTATGATAAAAAGATAAGGCTCCATGTCATGAAGTCACATCAATTAAAAATAAATCAGATATAAATGCCCGCAAGGATCGCTGGCTCCAGCCGATCACGGCTCGTACCAGAGGGAATTTCCGGTTGTGCAGCACAATGTGTTGGACTTCTGTGCGCGGGTGCAGTCAAATGTGGAGATCTAAGCTTTCCCGAAGGCTGGATGCTGCACATATTAAACTCTCCTGTGAGTTCAGTGGTGGCCAAACAGTAACTTCCCAAAGGTTGTGTCTGAACAAACGTTGCCTACTTGTGCCTCAGTTTAAGAATAAGGGGTAGGCCATTTAGAACGGAGATGAGGAAAAACTTTTTCAGTCAGAGAGTTGTGAATCTGTGGAATTCTCTGCCTCAGAAGGCAGTGGAGGCCAATTCTCTGAATGCATTCAAGAGAGAGCTAGATAGAGCTCTTAAGGATAGCGGAGTCAGGGGGTATGGGGAGAAGGCAGGAACGGGGTACTGATTGAGAATGATCAGCCATGATCACATTGAATGGTGGTGCTGGCTCGAAGGGCCGAATGGCCTACTCCTGCACCTATTGTCTATTGTCTATTGTCTATTGCCTGGATGGTAATGAGGTTGGAAGTGGAGACTTAGCTGAGGTATACATGCTGTTCTGGTAAGTGGCACGGTGGCGCAGCGGTAGAGTTGCTGCCTTACAGCGCCAGAGACCTGGGTTCGATCCTGACTACGGGTGCTGTCCGTATGGTGTTTCTCCCCATGACCCGCATGGGTTTTCACCGAGATCTTCGGTTTCCTCCCACGCTCCAAAGATGTACAGGTTTGTCGGTTAACTGGCTTGGTATAAGTCTAAATTGTCGCTAGTGTGTAGGATTGTATTACTGTGTGGAGATCGCTGGTCCGCGCGGACTTGGTGGGCCAAAGGGCCTGTTTCCGCGTTGTATCTCTGAACTAAACTAAACTAAAGTTACTGGAACCTGGTTGACCTGGTCGTCTGCGGAATTGTTTAATCTTGCATTGCAAGCATTTTGAGAGGATTAGAATATAAAAGCAAGGATGTAATGCTGAGGATTTAGAAGGTACTAGTCAGGCAGCATTTGGAGTATTCATAAGGTCATAAGGAATAGGAGTAGAATTAGGCCATTCGGCCCATCAAGCCTATTCCGCCATTCAATCATGGCTGATCTATCTCTCCCTCCTGACCCCATTCTCCTGCCTTCTCCCCATAACCTCTGACACCTGTACTAACCAAGACTCTGTCTATCTCTGCCTTAAAAATATACATTGACGACCTCCACAGCCATCTGTGGCAAAGAATTCCGCAGATTCACCACCCTCTGACTAAATAAATTTCTCTTCATCTCCTTCCTAAAGGAACGTCCTTTAATTCTGAGGCGATGGCCTCGAGTTCTAGACTCTCCCACTGAGCAGGGAGCAGTGTATTGTGAGCAGTTTTGGGCCCGGATCTGAGGAAAGATGTGCTGGCGTTGGAGAGGGTCCAGAGAAGGTTTGCGAGAATGATTGCAGGAATAAGTGGGTTAACATATGATGAGCATTTGAGGACACTGGGCCTCTACTCGCTGGAGTTTAGAAGGATGAAGGGGGACCTCATTGAAACTTACCGAATAGTGAAAGGCCTGGTTAGGGTGGATGTGAGGAGGATGTTTCCACCCGTGGGAGAGTCTAGGACCAGAGGCCATAGCCTTTGAATAAAAGGACTTACCTTTGGAATTCATTGTCACAGACTGTTGTGGAGGCCGTCAATGGATATTTTTAAGGCGGAGATTGGCAGATTCTTGATTAGTATGGGTGTCAGGGTTTATGTGGAGAAGGCAGCGGAATGGGAAAGATAGATCAGCCATGATTGAATGGCGGAGAAAACTTGAACCGAATGGCCTAATTCTGCTCATGAATCTGTGAGCAACATTAGGTTTGAGGCAAAAGAGTGGGGAATTTGGACTAACGGGATTGCTCTGTGAGCCGGCAGAAATGCAGTGGGCTGAATGGCCTCCTTCAACGCTGTAAAAAAAATTGGAGAACATAGAAACATAGAAAATAGAAAATAGGTGTAGGAGTAGGCCATTCGCCCCTTCGAGCCTGCACCGCCATTCAATATGATCATGGCTGATCATCCAACTCAGTATCCCGTACCTGCCTTCTCTTCATACCCCCTGATCCCTTTAGCCACAAGGGCCACATCTAACTCCCTCTTAAATATAACCAATGAACTGGCCTCAACTACCTTCTGTGGCAGAGAATTCTGTAGTACGCAGTAAGGAGGTTTAAATCTTCAGATACTTTGTCTGGAAAGCTTTCGGCTCGCCCCCTGCTCATTCATTTATTACACTTATTACTACGAAGGTAGAAACAGCCTGAGGAAAATAATGGGTTCAATGTTTAAATGGCTGTAATCATCCTGTGTCATTCATCAGGAGAAAATTGAAGGACAGAATAATGTCTGAATTGCCAATGATATCATTAATGTAATTTTACTTGGGCACTATCTCTTAATCTTGTCTGGCTTGGTATACTTCAAGAAGATTTTTTTTGTTTAAATTCAGGGATTATCAAATTAACTACTATTCAAATTTTATTAACATTGACTTACGGTGTAAACTTGTCCTTTGCAAAGAGAAAGATTCTGGTACATTGGAAAATTGCCAAGGTGAAACAATTCTTTAAATTGGATTGTGAGTCAGTTCTGAACAATTGCACATTCCTTTCTGTTCGCCACAGTCTATAAAGCACTTTGTCAAATAAAGTTTACAAATACTTGCCGCTAAGTAACTTTCTCAAAAGCAGGTCCAGCACACCAATCTGGAAAATTAAAAAAAAGTCTAACAGCTCCATCGTACTTGTCACACACCTCAAACATCTGAATGCAATCAGAGTTCACGGTGGCGCAGCGGTAGAGTTGCTGCCTTACAGCGAATGCAGCGCCGGAGACCCGGGTTCGATCCCGACTACAGGTGCTGTCTGTACGGAGTTTGTACGTTCTCCCCGTGACCTGCATGGGTTTTCCCTGAGATCTTCGGTTTCCTCCCACACTCCAAAGACGTGCAGGTTTTGTAGGCTAATTGGCTTGGTAACTGTAAAAAAAAAAAAAAATTGTCGCTAGTGGGTATAGGACAGTGTTAATGTGCGGGGATCGCTGGTTGGTGCGGACTCAGTGGGCCAAAGGGCCTGTTTCCGTGCTGTATCTCTAAACTAAACCAAAAAAATTATATTTTCAAATGGCTTTTGATGTATTCAATAGAGAGTTAGATATAGCTCTTAAGGCTAATGGAATCAAGGGATATGGGGAGAAAGCAGGAACGGGGTACTGATTTTGGATGATCAGCCATGATCATATTGAATGGCGGTGCTGGCTCGAAGGGCCGAATGGCCAACTCCTGCCACCTATTTTCTATGTTTCGATGTTAAAAATCAGCAATTAGCTTTTTATTGCCAATGAATGGAGCCACTGCTGATAAGCCCAGCTTCACTGGGATAAAGCTGACCCCTGGGATGCACAGCATCGAACCCACAGGTTAATTCAGACCTGTTTGGCAGAACTTGCACGGAGATCGAGGTGATCCAAGCAGTGGTCTGCTAGCTGTCTGATACAACCCTTTGTTCAAGGCATTTCGTGTTTGCAGACTTTGAAAGTTCCAAACGGGAGAACATTTCCCCCTCCATTTCTGCCCTCATTTCCACTTGAAAGCTAAACCTCTTGCCTGGGAAGACTTGAGAAGCTCAACGTGATTGCTGATTTCGCCCCTAACAATAGTTAAACTGATGATCTATCCTGAGGCACTGGATTTCCGAAAAATAAATCCAGACCTTCAGATAACGTCTGAAAAGAGGGAGTGAGAGCTGAGATCTTAGAAGTTGACATATTTAGACTTTTTGCTACACTTGTCTGCTCCTGAAAGTGGCAGGTTAAAAATAAGGCAGTATTTCGCACCACTTTATCTTAATCCCTCAGACTGCTTGCTCTGTTGTTCGATACAACATAGTGTGACAGAGCCAGTTGCAGGTCTAATGGGTTTATGCATATATATGAATCCATCGGATTTTATGATTATTATTTCACTTATTTTAATTCTTTTTTTAAAATATATTCACTGGGGAAAAGCTTGGAATTTTTAAAGATGTGCTCTTAATCTCCATTCACGTTGAATGAAATAGATTTCTGGTGCTGTGAAACGGCATTAAGATGTCAAAAGCAGATAGTCACAAGAATGTTAACCTTACGCTACCAAAATAAAAATAATAAGCAAAAACAAGCGAAAATCTAATTGTGAGCATTAACTAATTCTGTTTTTACCTTGTGTAGGAATTAACTGCAGACGCTGCTTTGCATCGAAGATAGACACAAATTGCTGGAGCAACTCAGCGGGACAGGCAGCATCTCTAGAGAGAAGGAATGGGCGACATTTCAGGTTCGTGACCCGTCTCCCGAATTTTGAATTCTGAATCTCCAGCATTTCATGTCTACCTTCTGCTTTTACCTTATTCCATCATCCCTGATGCTGCCCTCTCATTTCATTAACTTATTTATGACTACTGCCGAATTTGCAGAAAATCAAAACTATTTCAATGTTTTAACACCCTTCTTCATGTTTAATTGCTTTCCCCACTTGTTTTTCTAAGCTTCTGCCTGGCAGTGGAATTAATGTCATACAATACCAGTTTTTTTATTGGCTGAAAACCAACTGCAGAGGCCGGTCTTTTCGTGTATTGAGACCACAGATCTCAAAATCTACCAAGTTGCAGATATGAGCAGGTTAACATTTCACATGCTTCAAAGGTCACTCGATTGCTACATCTCAAAAAATCATGTATGCACTCACCTCTGCACTATGGTCCTTCCTCAGCAGTTGTTGATGTACAAAAATAAAGAGTCTTGCTATGTGACAAAGTAAAAAAATCAGATGGTATTGATTGCCATTCTCCTTCATCTTTCAGCTCCACAACTCTCAGATTGTACGTTCTCCCCGTGACCTGCGTGGGTTTTCTCCGAGATCTTCGGTTTCCTCCCACACTCCAAAGACGTACAGGTATGTAGGTTAATTGGCTGGGTAAATGTAAAAATTGTCCCTAGTGGGTGTAGGATAGTGTTAATGTACGGGGATCACTGGGCGGCACGGACTTGGAGGGCCGAAAAGGCCTGTTTCCGGCTGTAGATATATGATGATGATGATGATGATAGCTCTAGTCCACACAACCCTATTTTCTCTCTCTCCCCTGACTCTCAGACTGAAGGAAGGTCTCGACCTGAAACGTCACCTATTCCTTTTCTCCAGAGATGATGCCTGACCCGCTAAGTTATTCCAGCTTTCTGTGTCTATCTTCGGGGAAAACCAGCACTTGCAATTATTTCCTACATATTTTCTCTCAGATAGCCCCTTTTCTCTAATTTCAAAATATTTCTGAATTCAACAACTCCCCTATAAACTGCAATGTTTCCACAGAACTCTGGCACTCTCTCCTGATACCAACCCAAGCTCCCATCTCACCTTTAAGACATGGTTACAATCCTACATGTTTTATCCAATCTTTAGATTATTAGAGTTAATCTGTCCTTTCCAACTTTGATAACACCTCAGAATATCATGCTTTACTAAAGACACAATACCAATGCAAGTATCTTGCCCAGAGTGGGGCGATCGAGAACCAGAGGACATAGGTTTGAGGTAAAGGGGGAAAGATTTAATAGGAAACTGAGGGGTTGCTTTTGCACACAAAGGGTGATGGGTGTATGGAACGAGTTGCCAGAGGAGGTCGTTGAGGCAGGGACTACTGCAACGTTTAAGAAACAATTAGGCAGGTACATGGATAGGACTAGGTTTAGAAGGATATGATCCAAATGTGGGCAGATGGAACCTGTGTAGGTGGGGCATCTTGGTCAGCATGGTAAAATTGGGCCGAAAGGCCTCTAACCATGCTGTATGACTTTATGACTCTACTCAAATATATATCTGAAGAATTGGACGAATGGTAGAAGTGGAGTGGGAGGGGAGGATGTCAATTGTGATTTGAAACGTAATCGACACAACTAATGTCATACACCATGGTTTATTGGGTGAGAAATAGCATTCCAGTTTATGATATGGAATATTTCCTTAAATTGGCTGATTTTTGTCGTTGTTCATAATTTGCTGTAACTGGCTTTAGAGTGCAACAGATTTCTTTATTAACAGAAGAACAATTCAGAGGTTATTCGGTTCTTACCTCACAAGCAGCAGAAGGACCTCAATGAAAGGAAACGTGACATGAACTACCATGGATCCAAGAATAAAAGGGCGTACCTTCAGAAAGGAGACGAGAAAGTAATTTATTTAGCCAGAGGGTGGTGAATCTGTGGAACTCATTGCCACAGATGGCTGTGAAGTCTTTGGGTACTTTTAAATCAGAGTTTTCCAGGCACTTGATAAGTAAAGGCATCAAAAGCTATCGGGGGAAAGCAGGAGAATGAGGTTGAGAGGGAAAGATAGACCTGCCTGATTGAATGGCAGAATAGACTCGATGGGCTGAATGGCCTCCTTCTGCTCCTATGAAGTGAATATGTCTAATTCTGAAAGGAAAGACAACAGGAAATATGGGGAGGCAATTGGAATTGTAAGTTCATTTAGAACCATCACTAATTTGGATAGGAAGGAACTGCAGATGCTGGTTTATATAAGATAGACATAAAGCGTGGAAGTAACGCAATGGGTCAGGCAGCATCTCCAGAGAAAAAGGATGGGTGAAGTTTCGGGTCAGAACCCTTCATACCAACATTGGATACCTAGGCCCAAAAACAAATTAAAAGTGATCATGAAGTCTTGATCTTTATCTGAAGGAATTTGAAATATAAATGAAAGGAAATATATTTATGGTTTTATTCACGGCGTCTTAGGGAGGATAGATAGATTCTCGATTAATACGGGTGTCAGGGGTTATGGGGAGAAGGCAGGAGAATGGGGTAAGGAGGGAGAGATAGATCAGCCATGGTTGAATGGTGGAGTAGACTTGATGGGCCGAATGTCCTAATTCTGTTCCTCTCACTTATGACATGATATTTTGGCCTTGGAGATAACATGCTAAAGATTTACTGAAATGATGCTGGGTTGCAAAGGGTTAAAACTATGAGGGAAAGTAGCATAAACATGATTGGTGCTCCCTTGATCTTAGACTTTTGGGGGATGTTCTAACCGAGATGTTTAAAATTATAAGTGCAGAGAGATAAATTAATTCTTCAGGTGTAGCAAGTTCAAAAAACATCTTACAATGGGGGAGCAAGTTAATTTTAGGAGTAAAATCTAGAAATACTTCTTCACTTAAATGTTAAAGGAAATCGTGAACTGTCTCTCCTCGATGTCTGTGGAAGCTGAATCAAATTAAAGGTTCAATATTGTGATCAATAGATTTTTATTAGGTAAAGGTATCAAGGGAAATGAAGCCTAGGCAGGTAAATAGAGTTGCGGTACATTAGCTCATTTATTTCTCACTGAATGTAAGTACTGGTTTAGATGTTCCAGCATAACTTTAATTTACCAGTTTTCAGTACACTCATGTCAGTTCAACGTGAGAGGGGCAAGGATGTGTCAATGGATAGGTGCACACTATGATTCTAGCAAAGTGTCATCATGGCATTTGAAGCAAACAGGCCTTCCTTTGAGCTATGTGTATGAAGGAACTGCAGATGCTGGTTTTAAACCAAAGATAGACATAAAATGTTGGATTAACAGCAGGACAGGCAGCATCTCTGGAGAGAAGGAATGGGTGAAGTTTCGGGTCGAGACCCTTCTTCGGATTGACTGGGCAGTCTGAAGAAAGGTCTCGACCCGAAATGTCACCCATTCCTTCTCTCCAGAGATATGCTGCCTGTCTTGCTGAGCTACTCCAGCTTTTTGTGTCTACCTTCCTTTGAGCTAGTTTGGTATTCTGTTCTTGTTTAATAGGAGCAAACACAAGGATCCCAATGGTACTCAACCAAACACATTTCTGTGCATTAATAAACACCTTGGCCTGCAGCCTTTGTGTGCAGGAGCCACTTATTGCCTTGTGTACTCTGGGATTCCTAGCTTTATTAATTAATCACACTGCTAATAAACATGAAAGACCATATTTGTCAGTTATAACGATTCACAATTCTCAGATCTCCGCAGGTCACCACGACAAAATAACCCGGTTGATAAAGCACCGGAAATTTTGAATTTGAAGAAACTTGCAATGATTTCTTTAGACTTTAGAGATACGATGCAGAAACAGGCCCCTCGGCCCTTCGAGTCTGCGCCGACCAGCGTTCCTCGCACACTAACACTAGTGACAATTTTACAATTTGTACCGAAGCCAATTAACATACAAACCTGTACGTCTTTGGAGTGTGGAGGAAACCGAAGCATGCGGAGAAAATGCAAGCAATCACAGGGAGACCGTACAAACTCCGTACAGACAGCCCCCCGTAGTCAGGATTGAAACCGTGTCTCTGGCGCTGTAAGGCAGCAACTCAGAACATTTGAACATATAGAACATTTCTATTGCTCAAATATTTGCAGGAAGACTATTTGGTGGAGAGCAAAAACAAAAATCTCACGTCATATTTCACTTTGAAAATATTTTACTTTGGACACACTGAATTTATACAGCATGGCTCGAGTGGTTCTGTTTCTCAGAGGCGGCTGGTGTAAAACTGAGGCCATGCAAAATGTTTAATATTTGATTTCCAGTTTGATTCGGTGCACACTGTCTCGAGAGAGAGAATTGAAATGTCTTTGGATGTTGATCCAAAGCTGGTGGCTATTGCTGGTTACTCTAATAATACACAGCAAAATACCCCAGACACAAGACGATTGAAGAAGTAAAAGAAGCTGCAGTAATATATCATCTGCCCTAATGTCAGCATATTCAAAATACCCATCACCTAATGGACCATTGTAATGTGAGAAATATGACAACCAAGTCACTCCTGGTAAAGCCCCACAACGACAAAATGATTAGTCACTGGCCAATCTGTTGATGGCGATGTGACCAGGAACCCTTGGTGCCTTGGACATTGTAGCACTAATCCCACTGGACATTTTACATCCCTCTGAAAGGTGAGAACTGTCAGTTTAACCTGTCACCCGAAAAGGTATCACCTGTGACGTTTGCTGTGCTTTCTCCTCTCCCCACTCTAAAACTCAACCCAGAGTCTTTTTACTGAGAACTGAAGCCACATGCTTCCAACTTAAGATAGACACAAAATGCTCTAGTATCTCAGCGGGCAGGCAGCATCTCTGACGAGAAGGAATGGGTGACGTTTCGGGTCTTGACCCTGACTCTCAGTCTGAAGAAGGGTCTTGACCCCAAACATCACCCATTCCTTCTCTCCAGAGATGCTGCCTGCCCCGTTGAGTTTTCTCCAGCATTTTGTGTCTATCTTCGGATTAAACCAGCATCTGCAGTTCCTTCCTACACATTTAGTATAAGAAAATAACTGCAGATGCTGGTACAAATCGAAGGTATTTATTCACAAAATGCTGGAGTAACTCAGCAGGTCGGGCAGCATTTCGGGAGAGAAGGAATGGGCGACGTTTCGGGTCTGAAGAAGGGTCTCGACCCAAAACGTCGCCCATTCCTTCTCTCCCGAAATGCTGCCTGACCTGCTGAGTTACTCCAGCATTTTGTGAATAAATACTTTCCTACACATTTTGTCTATTTTTAACTAACCTAGCGGTGTGTCCCTCTGATTAATTTTTCTGAAGAAGGGTCTCGACCCGAAATGTTGCCCATTCCTTCTCTCCTGAGATGCTGCCTGACCTGCTGAGTTACTCCAGCATTTTGTGAATACATTTTTCTGATTCTTTGCCTCCTTGTCACCTTCCTCTCTGCAAACAATGAACCCTTTTACATTTCCTTATCATCGTCTCCTTTGATCGATTTCACACCATATCTCCAGACTCACCCTTCCCTGACTCTCGGTCTCGACCCCAAACATCACCCATTCCTTCTCTCCTGAGTGCTGCCTGCCCCGCTGAGTTACTCCAGCATTTGTGTCTATCTAACGGTATGTACATTGAATTCTCCAATTTTAGGTAATATCCCACCTCATTCTTTTTCTTTCTCCCCCCTCTCCCCCCCCAACACTTCTTTCCTGACCCTGTGCGTACACAAATGTTCCACTACCACACCCCTTCCTTTCTCCCCCACCCACATCGCTCCCCCTATCTTTACATTCCACTGCTCTTCCAAACCTTTCCTCTCCTTATCAACACCCTTTTGCTTCTTTGTCTTCCTTTTGGCTAAAAGAAGGGGCCCAACCGGAAACGTCATCACACAAAATGCTGGGGTCTCTCAGCAGGACGGGCAGCATCTCTGGAGAAAAGGAAGAGGTGATTTTTTGGGTCGAGACACTACTTCAGACATTATCTCTCCATGTTCTCCAGAGATGCAGCCTGACCCGTTGAGTTACTCCAGCACTCTTTGTCTCCCAGAGTCACTTTGTTTTGTCATCCTTTTCATATCCCTTTCATCTGTAGACTTGGCCCACCCATCTGCCAGTCAATGCCCCCCTCCCTCAGTGTACTAACTATCCCTTGCCAGGGTTTGTCCTGCTCCTACTGCGTCTGAAGAAGGAGGATTCCAATCTGAAATATCGCCTACCCATGACCTCCAGAGAAGGGTCTGAAGAAGGGTCCCTACCCAAAACATCACCCATCATATTTGTAGAGAGATGCTGCCTGATCCGCTGAGTTACCCCAGCACTTTGTCTAACTCCAGCGATGCTGCCTGACTCGCTGAGTTACTCCAACACTTTGTGTCTGTCTCCACAGATGCTGCCTGACTCGCTGAGTTACTCCAACACTTTGTGTCTGTCTCCAGAGATGCTGCCTGACTCGCTGAGTTACCCCAGCACTTTGTGTCTGTCTCCACAGATGCTGCCTGACCCGCTGAGTTACTCCAACACTTTGTGTCTGCCTCCACAGATGCTGCCTGACTCGCTGAGTTACTCCAGCACGTTGTGTCTGTCTCCAGAGATGCTGCCTAATCCACTGAGTTACTGCAGCACTTTGTGTCTGTTTCCAGAGATGGTGCCTGACTCGCTGAGTTACACCAGCACTTTGTGTTCGATGCAAGATTCCAGCTTCTTCAGTTCCCTGCATCAAGAAAGTGTGCTGTCCGCTGTGTCACAGAGCACACGTTCTTGATTCATCCTAAGGCATGAATTGGTGAGCAGAATTCCTCCTATCAACTGGTTTTGGGGGCTTTTAAACCCAAGGGAATTCTCTTGCTGGGCTGAGTAAATGTCTCAATGCTGAGTTGATGTATTCAAGAGAGAGTTAGATGTAGCTCTTGCGGCTAACGGTACCAAGGGATATGGGGAGAAAGCAGGAATGGGGTACTGATTTTGGAATGATTAGCCATGAATGGCTCGAAGGTGCTGGCTCGAAGGGCCGAATGGCCTACTCCTGCACCTATTTTCTATGTTTCTAAAATAGACTTTTGGGAGAATGATTCGGGACTGACTGTTAAAGTCTGTAAAGAGTGGTCCATAATTGGGGTTGCGGAAGGTGACGTGCCTAAACTCTCGCCACACGCTTCAGTCCGCTTCAGTCAGTGACAGCTTCAAATGTGGAAGCACTTTCCTCCACGAATCCTTGTTATCTTAATTCTTCGTGTCCTTGTTGTTTGACACAGCAGAGTGCGACCAAGCTTGGAGGAGGTCAAATACATTTGTGCGGATATGTGGAATCGATTAAGATTTATGAAAATTAATTTAAAACAAAGACAAGTTTTGATAGACCTGGTAGGAAAGTTAATCTGGCGATCAGCTTTTTTAGCACAACAATAATAAAATGCATTTCTGCATTGTAATATACATATACATTGAGAAGGCATTCATCCTAACAGGCTCTTGAACCTGGCTATTGTTCATAATTGCTTTCATTTTATTGAAGTTTGTTCTGATGCATGTGTTTTTTATTCATAGTGCAATCAGCTTAACACATTTCTTTTCACTATCAATTTTGCTTTAAATATAGTCGTAGGGATGGGGGCAAATATTGCTCGGACTGTAAACCAGCACAACTGATGAGCTTGGGCAGCTTACAACCCAGTGGTATGACTATTGATTTCTCTCATTTCAAGTAACCCCTGCTAGTTCCCTCTCTCTCCATCCTTCCCCCACCCTAGTCGTCTTGCTAGTTTCAGTTCAGTTCACTTTGGTTTATTGTCACGTGTACCGAGGTACAGTGAAAATCTTTTGTTGCGTGCTAACCAGCCAGCGGAAGGACAATGCACGATTACAATCGAGCCATTCGCAGTGCACAGATACATGATAAGGGAATAACGTTAAGTGCAAGGTAAAGCCAGTAAAGTCTGATCAAAGATACTCCGATAGCAGTTCAACACTGCTCTCTGGTTGCAGTAGGATGGTTCGGTTGAACAGCTGGGGAGAAACTGTGGCTGAATCTGGAGGTGTGCGTTTTCACACTTCTGTATCTTTTGCCCGATGGGAAAGGGGAGAAGAGGGAGTGGCCAGGGTGCGGCTCGTCCTTGATTATGCTGCTGGCCTTGCCGAGGCAACGTGAGGTGTAAATGGAGCCAATGGAAGGGAGGTTGGTTTATGTGATGGTCTGGACTGCGTCCACAATTCACTGCAATTTCCTTCAGTCTTGGATGGAGCTGTTTCCAAACCATGCTGTGATGCATCCTTTTTTATCCTGTTCTTATCCTTTTGTTATCACCTCCTCTGCAGCCACCAATGGACCATTGTGAGCTCCTTGACCGTGGTGCCGGCTCTGATCTGTTCTGAACCTTTTCGTGCCTCCAGTTTCCCTCTCCCCCGACACTCAGTCCGAAGAAGGGTCTTGACCCGCAACGTCACCTGTTTCTTTTCTCCAGAGATGCTGCCTGACCGAATGAGTTATTTCAGCTTTTTGTGTCTATCTTCTTAACAAGCACCATCTGCTACCCAGTTCCTTCCTACACTAGTGCTGATGAGCAGAAGTTCATATTTCATGTACCTGTGGATTGCGGAGACATCAGGCCAAAGGTCTGTAAATTTTACTTGGGGCCTTGCACAACTTAATGAACTTCTTAAAATAAAACTTAACGCCAAGCGAAAGCCTGCTTCTAAGTCATAGTGACACGTAGACCTACAAATTCATCACAGTTCATTCACAATCAATGTTTGTTCATTGCATTCTGTCATCACCATTTGCTCCACTGAAACCAAGAAAGGCACGGAACAAAAAAGGCTGTGAGAACAAAGAGGGTCTTCTCAGAGCAGAAGAAAAACCAAAGTGAATCCTAGAACATAAACCCAAGAGTTCCCTAACCTGAAGCCCTGCATGAACCAAGAGATTTGCAATCTGCTGAGGAGTAGATCTGCAGTGTTCAGGTCTGGTGATCCAGCACCATACAAGAAGTCCAGGTGCAACTTGAAGAAGGCCATCGGGAATGCAATGGGACACTTCCACACCAAGCCAAGGGCATGGATGAACATGCGGTAACCGTGGCAGGGTTGGCACGCCTTTACTTCCTGTCAGGTGGAAAGGTGAAACCGAAACGCTTGAGTGGCGGTGATGCATTACGTCCCGAACCAGCACAATGCTCACTCTGAACAGGAGAACAACGATGTACCTGCATGAGTCCCCACAGCCTCCTATGACACGTAGGTTTACTAGGTTAATTCCCGGAATGGCGGGACTGTCGTATGTTGAAAGACTGGAGCGGCTAGGCTTGTATACACTGGAATTTAGAAGGATGAGAGGGGATCTTATCGAAACATATGATGGTGCACCTGGCCACAGACCAAGTGGCTGGAGTTTTCACGGACATCTTCAGCCTCTTACTGCTGTGGTCTGTGGTCCCAGCATTCAGGGAGGTAATGTGTCATTGCCACTTGCATTAAAAGGACACCCATAATAGCAGTGCCCAAGAAAAGCAAAGTGACCAGCCTCAATGGACTACCGACGAGTGGCACTTACATCAATTAGTGATGAAGTACACTGAGAAATTGATTATGAAGCAAATCAACTCTGGCCTTCGTAATGGAACCACTTCAATTTGCCTGCCACCACAACAGATCAATAGTGGATGCGATCTCGCCGCCTCTCCACTTTGCACTCGTCCACTGAAAACAGAAACACATATATCAGGCTGTTTGCCTCTGCAGTCCGCATTCAACACCATCATTAGAGTCATAGAGTCATAGAATGATACATAGTGGAAACAGGCCCTTCTGCCCAACTTTCCCACATCGGCCAACATGTCCCAGCTACACCACTCCCACCTGCCTGCACTTGGTCCATATACCTCCAAACCTGTCCTCTCCATGTACCTGTCTAACTGTTTCTTAAGCGTTGGGATAGTCCCTGCCTCAACTACCTACTCTGGCAGCTTGTTCCATACACCATCCACCTTTAGTGTGAAAAAGTTAACCCTCAGATTCCCATTAAATCTTTTCCCCTTCAACTTGAACCAATGTCTTCTGGTCCTTGATTCCCCTACTCTGGGCAAGTGATTCTGAGCAACTACCCGATCTATTCCTCTCATGATTTTATACACCTCTATAAGATCATTCCTTCCAAATGCAACCTCAAACACAGGCATCCTCTGCTCTTCCCTATGTAACTGGACCTTTGTCTCCCTCAATGGCAGACCTCAATCAATATGGATTGGTGACATATCTTTCATCCATTGTTCTTTATCTCTCAAACGTTATCGTCTATATCTCTCATTTCCCTTATCCATAACCAGTCTGAAGAAAGGTCTCGACCCAAAACGTCACCCATCCCTTCTCTCCAGAGATGCTGCCTGTCCCGCTGAGTTACTCCAGCATTTAGTGTCTTTCTACGGATTGGTGACAACACCTCTTCCTCTCTAACCATCCGCACAGGGCCATCTCAGCTTGCTGAGGTCTATGTGCTCAGTCATAAGATAATAAGTGATAGGAGCAGAATTAGGTCAATTGGCCCATCAAGTCTAGAACATATCATTTAAAATTCGATATATAAAATAACTCCAACAAATCGTGAAAGAAATTCACATCTGTTATTGATTAGTTTTTGGGTGGAAGAGTTTGTCATAAGGTCATAAGTAATAGGAGCCGAATTAGGCCATTCGGCCCATCAAGCCTACTCCGACATGCAATCATGGCTGATTTATCTCTCCCTCCTAACCCCATTCTCCTGCCTTCTCCCCATAACCTCTGACACCCATACTAATCAAGTATCTATCTATCTATGCCTTAAAAATATCCACTGACTTGGCATTTTGCATTTTATATGCTGTTTTTAAGGGGTGTTTTGGAAAGAACTACAATGAGCTCATACCACATTTCGAAATTTTAAAGGATATAATTTTGGCGTCAAAACTTTAACCCCAACACAAGTAAGAACCACAGAATGAACAATCACAGGAGGGCTTTATTAATATTAGCATTGCCAAAAGATTTTGAATTAGAAGTGCAGACTTTTTTTTAGTATTTAGTCAAAAGATTTGAGTTAAGGTTTCATGGCTAAGGAGTACATTTTCTAAAACCAAGTTGCATCTCGCTATTTTGATTTTAAATTAATGAATTGACTTTTAAATTTGAAAAGTCAAGTAGATTGATCTTGTTTGTTTTCTAAGATGTCTGCCCTTCTGTTCATCCTTGGGACGTTTTGGCAGTTAATCATTGAGTGTTGCTGGCTCTGTTGAAAGGTGGTAAAGTGCTTCCCTTAATTTCACACATTTGTTTCCTCCTCGCCTGCCAATGTCCAAAAGGAACTAAATGCCCCAAAAAGCTGCAGGGGGAGGGGGAGGGGCTAATATCCGAACTCCTTCCAGAATTGATAATATCGTAAGATCAGTCTGACCTTTCTGTCATGGGCCTCCTCCAGTGCCACAGTGAGGCCCACCGGAAATTGGAGGAACAGCACCTTATATTTCGCTTGGGCAGCTTGTAGCCCAGCAGTATGAACATTGACTTCTCCAACTTTAGATAGTTCCTCTGTCCCTCTCTTCCCTTCCCCCTTCCCAGTTCTCCCTCTATCTTCCTGTCTAAACCTATATCCTTCCTTTGTCCCGCCCCCCTGACATCAGTCCGATGAAGGGTCTCGACCCGAAAAGTCACCCATTCCTTCTCTCCTGAGATGCTGCCTGACCTGCTGAGTTACTCCAGCAATTTGTGAAATAAATACCTTCGTAAGATCATAAGATCATCATAAGAGATAGGAGCAGAATTAGGCCATTCGGCCCATCAAGCCTACTCTGCCATTCAATCATGGCTGATCTGTCTCTCCCTCCGAACCCCATTCTCCTGCTTTCTCCCCATAACCTCTGACACCCGTACTAATCAAGAATCTATCTATCCCTGCCTTAAATATATCCAAGGACCTGGCCTCCACAGCCTTTTGTGGCAAAGAATTCCACAAATTCACCACCCTCTGACCAAAGAAATTCCTCCTCATCTCCTTCCTAATAGAACATCCTTTAATCCTGAGGCTATGACCTCTAGTCCTAGACTCTCCCACTATCATCATATCATATCATATATATACAGCCGGAAACAGGCCTTTTCGGCCCACCAAGTCCGTGCCGCCCAGCGATCCCCGCACATTAACACTATCCTACACCCACTAGGGACAATTTTTACATTTACCCAGCCAATTAACCTACATACCTGTACATACCTGTACGTCTTTGGAAACATCTCCTCCACATCCACTCTATCCAAGCCTTTCACTATTCCACATGTTTCCACATGTTTCAATGGGATCCTCCCTCATTCTTCTCAACTCCAGCGAGTACAGGCCCAGTGCCGACAAATGCTCCATTTCAAAACGCACACCTCCAGATTCAGGGACAGTTTCTTCCCAGCTGTTATCAGGCAGCTGAACCATTTAATCACCAACTAGAGAGTGGCCTTGACTTACCATCCACCTCATTGGAGACTCTCAGAATACCTTTAATCGAACTTAGTGGACCGGTCCTTATCTTGCACTAAACTTTATTCTCTTTATCCTGCACCTGTACACTATGGATGGTATGATTGTAATCATGCATAGTCTGACAGCATAGCATGCAACAGAAAAGCTTTTCACTGTACCTCAGTACATGTGACAAAAACCTAAACTAAACTAAACTAAACTAAACTAAACTAAACAAGTCACCTCTGACAAGCTGTACTGGTTTGGCTCATCAACAGCCAGAGAAAAAACACAACTCGATAAACTTATTCATGTGGAAGAGAATTACTAAAGTATTGAATACATGTTGCTTCTAATGATTCAAAATGCCACATCATCTTCTCATTAAACAGTTACACGATTTTACAAGTGCACAGATTACTGAATTGAAATAGCAGTGACTAACTCTTGTAAATGCTGGATTCCTTTTGGTAATTGCAATACTTTCAAAACTATTTTATCCCCAGCATTTCAAAGACACCTGCTCCAGGGCTTTGTAAGTTTTTGAAGAATACTGATATACCCTCAACTTTAAATGACTAATGAAATATAAACTTAACATGACTAATCAGAGCTACGGGACTAATCAGAGCAAATGGATTCACTGGTCATCAATCATTTTAAAATAATTGATTCAGAGCAAAGAGGTGTATTTGTAATGGGTGTGGATGATAAATTAATTGGAATTGCTTTAGATTCTTTCTTTAGTTTCAAGGATTTTACCATGTCATGTTGGCATCTAAACAATAGAAGCAAAATGCCCCTGTGTTTGAAGTAGACTGATCTTGAAGTGTGACCAATTCATAAACCCCAACATAAAACCCTTCAGCCCACAATGTCTGCTGAACGTGATGCTTACGTAAACAAATCTCTTCTGCCTGCCCCTGCTCTATATCCCCCCATTCTCTGCATGTCCATGTTCCGATCTAAGAGCCTCTTGGACACCATTATCGTATCTCCCTCCACCGCCACCCCTGGCAGCGTGTTCTAGGCCCCCACCTGCCCTACGTATCTCCTTTCAACTTCCTCCCTCTAACCTCATTCGCGCATATCGACTAAATTATTATCTATATAAAAATTGATGTTGCTGCTCAGAAGACATTAAATCACAAGAGTACACAAGGCACTGGAGTAACTGGGCGGGTTAGGCAGCAACTCTGGCGAACATGGATAGGTGACGTTTCGGGTCGAGGCACTTCCTCAGATATTAAATCCTGTTGGTTCCAAAACTTGGCTCTGTTGTGTGGCACCATAAGCTGACGTGTTTCAAGTTTACCGTGTGATTTCAATGCACACGTTGACGTTTGTTGTTCATCATATTGTTGTGGGTGACTTGTTTGGAATGTTCCGAGATGGAAAGTGAACAGATTGCAGCATCTAATTGCTAGAATCATATACAGAACCACTACCAATGTTTCGGTCCCCTCTTCAATCCGGACAAAATCCCCCCACCCCTCTGAGTTGACCCATAGTCAGATGAAAGGTCTCGACCCAAAATTTCACCTCTTCCTTTTCTCCAGAGATGCTGCCTGAGCCGCTGAGTTACTCCAGCACTTTGTGTCTGTCTTCTGTCTCAAATAGCTTCCCTCTTCCAGTCACCCAACTGGATTTGGGACATGCTGATCAAATGAAGATGACGTCCTTCCAACAGGTGGCTCCACTGCTGCCAGCTGAGTGCATGACGCACCGAAACAAGTTTCAGAAACGCTCCAGTAACATATTCATATTCAAAGTCTCACTTCACAGAGGTTCCCAGTGTAAAATGCAGTGAAACTTTGCGGTCGGCACTTTGGAATCTGCTCATTGATATTGGCACTGGTGCATCTTCCCTGCCTCGACCATGGCCAGAATCACACGTCTTGTCTATTCTACATTCAGCGGATCCAGAGTTTTCACAATCCCCTGGGCGAGGCTGCTGCTGTTTCTCTCCTTGTCTGTAATTGTGCTAGTCCGCTCTGCACAGAGTCTCAACAGACCACATGAAAGAAGGCTACTAGCTGTCCCGTCAGTTCCATCAGTGCTTTTCATTTGCAATTTAAAAAAAGGCAGAAAAGACCGCTAATTTGGATCGGAGCTGATATCCCATTCACATTGATTTCCTCAGTGATTGAGTTTCTAGAGAGCCAAATATCTGGATTTTGTTGAATGCATTATTCCAGCAATTTAACTCTGCAAAAGATTATCCTCAAAAAGTAATTTCCAGCATCCATCTGGTCAGCTTAGTTTATTGTCAGGTGTACCAAGGTGAAGTGAAAAGCTTCTATTGCGTGCTAACCATCCAGCAGAAAGACAAAACATGATTGCAATCGAGCCGTCCGCATTGTACAGGTACAGGATCAAGGGATTAACGTGAATGATGTTTAGTGCAATATAAAGTCCAGTAAAGTCCGATCAAAGATAATCTGAGGGTCACCAATGAGGTAGATGGTAGCTCGGGACTGCTCTCTTGTTGTTGGTTGGATGGTTCAGTTGTCTGATAACAGCTGGGAAGAAACTGTCCCTGAATCTGGAGGTGTGCCTTTCCGCACTTCTGAGGGAGAGGCCAGGATGCGAATACCCTCATTGTATTTGCCGTAACAGTAACTTTACTTACATGGGTATCATATTAGTTTAGTTTAGAGATACAGCATAGAAACAAGCCCTTCATCCAATCGAGTCTGCGCTGATATGCTCGCACTATCCTACACACTAGGGACAATTTACAATTTTTTACCATAGTCAATTAACCCAGGGCCGTCTTTACAGCATTATGGGCCCCGGGCAAAGCAGTGCACTGGGGCCCCTACGACAACTACTCTCCCCCAGACCAACTGTTACTCTCCCCCTTTCCCCAGCACCCCCATTTCCCCCACTCTCTCTTCCCCACCACCACCAACCCCCACCCTTGCTGTCCCCCTCCCAAGTCCCACTCTGCCTCCTCCCATCCCCACTCTCTCCTCCTCCCACCCTCCCCGTCGCCCCCACCGTTACTCCCCCCCCACCCCCCTTTCCCTACCAGCCCCCCCCCCCTGTCGTGCCGGCGAAAAGCACTTACCGAAAAGCACTTAGCGATGGACTTAGGGTGCTACATTGTTGCGAAAAGCGCTTACAGATCGCTGTGAGAAGCACTTAGGGATGGAAAAGCAAAGCACTTAGGGAGCTAATTGTTGCGAAACAGATCGCTGTGAGAAGCAGGGATGGAAAATGTTGCGAAAAAAACACTTAGGGACCGAAAATGTTGCGAAAAAAGCACTTATTGAACCTACATTTTTAAAGTAGTATTTATTTATTACGTCACTTAACATACACAGATCAGCATGGGGCCCCTATGCTCGTGGGGCCCCGGGCAAGTGCCCATCAGGCCTATGCGTTAAGATGGCCCTGAATTAACCTACAAGCCTGTACATCTTTGTAGTATGAGTGAAAACCGGAGCTCCCAGTGAAAACCCAGCAGTCACGGGGAGAACGTTCAAACTCCAAACAGACAGCGCCCGTAGTCAGGATCAAACCCGGGACTCTGGCACTGTAAGGCAGCAACTCTACCGCTGCGCCACCCTTTGCTTTGCCAGCATTGCCAACCGATTTCTGTGTCTTCAGTGGTTATGCTAGACGTGCCGAAATGGTCAATGCCACAGGGTCACCTCCAAGATCCCCTCAAAATCGCACACCACCTTTACTGTAATTATCGTGCCCCTCCATCACTGTTGATGGAATTAAATCCCGAAACTCCTGAACTGGAATCAGTGTGGAAGCATTTTCTTTTCACAAACTACCACAATTTAAGACAACACCTC